>NW_027274557.1:0-94069 GCF_030028105.1 Mobula birostris | reverse complement strand
GACTCTGTGCTGTAGTGCTCTATGACTCTGTGCTGTTGTGCTCTATGACTCTATGACTCTGTGCTGTAATGCTCTATGACTCCAAGCCTGTGCTGTAGTGCTCTATGACTCTGTGACTCTGTGCTATTGTACTCTATAATTCTACTACTCTGTGCTGTAGTGCTCTATCACTCTGTGCTGCAGTGCTCTATGACTCTATGTCTCTGTGCTATAGTGCTCTATCACTCTGTGCTGTAGTGCCCTATGAATCTATGACTCTGTGATGTATTACTCTATGACTCTGTGCTGTAGTGCTCTATGCTTCTATGACTCTCTGCTGTAGTGCTCTATGACTCTATGCTGTAGTGCTCTATGACTCTGTGCTCTAGCGCTCTATGATTCTATAACTCTCTGCTGTAGTGCTCTATGACACTGTGCTGTAGTGCTCTATGGCTCTATGACTCTGTGCTATAATGCTCTATGGCTCTATGACTCTGTGCTGTTGTGCTCTATCACTCTATGACTCTGTGCTGTAGTGCTCTAAGGCTCTATGACTCTGTGCTGTTGTGCTCTATGATTCTATCACTCTATGCTATAGTGCTCTATGACTCTGTGCTCTACTGCTCTATGATTCTATGACTCTGTGCTGTAGTGCTCTATCACTCTATGACACTGTGCTGTAGTGCTCTATGACTCTATGCTGTAGTGCTCTATGACTCCAAGACTATGCTGTAGTGCTCTATGAATCTGTGACTCTGTGCTATTGTACTCTATGATTCTATTACACTGTGCTATAGTGCTCTATGACTCTGTGCTGTAGTGCTCTATGACTATGACTCAATCCTGTAGTGCTCTATGACTCTGTGCTGTTGTGCTCTATGACTCTATGACTCTGTGCTGTTGTGATCTATGGTTCTATGACTCTGTGCTGTAGGGCTCTATGACTCTGTGCTGTTGTGCTCTATGATTCTATCACTCTCTGCTGTAGTGCTCTATGACTCTGTGCTGTAGTGCTCTATGACTCTGTGCTGTAGTGCTCTATGACTCTACAACTCTGTGCCTTAGTGCTCTATAACTGTGCTGTGGTGCTCTATGACTCCATGACTCTGTGCTATAGTGCTCTATGACTCTGTGCTGTAATGCTCTGTCACTCTATGACTCTGTGCTCTAGTGCTCTGTGAGTCTATGCTGTAGTGCTCTATGACTCTGTGCTATTGTGCTCTATGACTCTATGACTCTGTTCTGTAGTGCTGTCTGACTCTATGATTCTGTGCTGTAATGCTCTGTGACTCTGTGCTGTAGTGCTCTATGACACTATGACTCTGTGCTGTAGTGCTCTATGACTCTATGCTGTAGTGCTCTATGACTCTGTGCTCTAGCGCTCTATGATTCTATAACTCTCTGCTGTAGTGCTCTATGACTCTGTGCTGTAGTGCTCTATGACTCCATGACTCTGTGCTATAGTACTCTATGATTCTTTGACACTGTGCTGTAGTGCTCTATGACTATGACTCAATCTTGTAGTGCTCTATGACTCTGTGCTGTTGTGCTCTATGACTCTATGACTCTGTGCTGTTGTGCTCTATGGTTCTATGACTCTGTGCTGTAGGGCTCTATGACTCTGTGCTGTTGTGCTCTATGATTCTATCACTCTCTGCTGTAGTGCTCTATGACTCTATGCTGTAGTGCTCTAAGACTCTGTGCTGTAGTGCTCTGTGACTCTATGACTCTGTGCTGTAGTGCTCTCTGACTCTGTGCTGTGGTGCTCTATGACTCTATGACCCTGTCTGTAGTGCTCTGTGAGTCTGTGCTGTAGTGCTGTATGACTCTATGACTCTGTGTTGTAGTGCTCTATGACTCTGTGCTGTAGTGCTCTATGACTGTGCAGTAGTGCTCTCTGACTGTGCTTTAGTGCTCTATGACTCTGCGCTGTACTGCCTTATCGCTCTATGACGCTGTGCTATAGTACTCTATGTGCTGTAGTGCTCTGTGACTGTGCTGTAGTGCTCTATGACACTGTGCTGTAGTGCTCTATGACTCTATGGCTCTGTGCTGTAGTGCTCTATGACTCTATGACTCTGTGCTGTAATGCTCTATCACTCTATCACTCGGTGCGGTAGTCCTCTTTGGCTCTATGACTCTGTGCTGTAGTGCTCCATGATTCTATGACTCTGTGCCGTAGTGCTCTATGACTCTATGACACTGTGCTGTAGTGCTCTCGTGACTTTGTGCTGTAGTGCTCTATGACTCGATGACTGTGCTGTAGTGCTCTATGTCTCTATGAGTCTGTGCTGTCGTGCTCTATGACTCTATGACTCGTGTGCTGTAGTACTCTATGATTCTATGACTCTGTGCTGTAGTACTCTATGACTCTGTGCTATAGTACTCTATGATTCTATGACTCTGTTCTGTAGTGCTCTATGATTCTATGACTCTGTGCTGCAGTGCTCTATGACTCCAAGACTGTGCTGTAGTGCTCTATGACTCTGTGCTGTACTGCTCTATGATTCTACGACTCTGTGCTGTAGTGCTCTATGGCTCTATGACTCTGCGCTGTAGTGCTCTACCACTCTGTGCTGCAGTGCTCTATGACTCTATGACTCTGTGCTATAGTACTCTATAATTCTATGACTCTGTGCTGTAGTGCTCTATGACTCTGTGCTGTAGTGCTCTATGACTATGACTCTGTGCTGTAGTGCTCTATGACTCTATGACTCTGTGCTGTTGTGCTCTATGCTTCTATGACTCTGTGCTGTAGGGCTCTATGACTCTGTGCTGTTGTGCTCTATGATTCTATCACTCTCTGCTGTAGTGCTCTATGACTCTGTGCTGTAGTGCTCTATGACTCTATGCTGTAGTGCTCTATGACTCTGTGCTGTAGTGCTCTATGACTCTACGACTCTGTGCTGTAGTGCTCTATGACTCTGTGCTGTAATGCTCTATCACTCTTTGACTCTGTGCTCTAGTGCTCTGTGAGTCTATGACTCTGTGCTTTAGTGCTCTATGATTCTATGACTCTGTGCTTTAGTGCTCTTTGAATCTATGACTCTGTGCTGTAGTGCTCTATGTCTATTTGACCCTGTGCTCTAGTGCTCTATGACTCTGTGCTGTAGTGTTCTGTGACTCTGTGCTGTAGTGCTCTATGACTCTATGACTCTGTGCTGTAGTGCTCTATGACTATGCTGTAGTGCTCTATGACTCTATGACTCTATGCTGTAGTGCTCTATGACTCCAAGACTGTGCTGTAGTGCTCTATGACTCTGTGACTCTGTGCTATTGTACTCTATGATTCTATTACTCTGTGCTTTAGTGCTCTATGACTCTGTGACTGTGTGCTGTAGTGCTCTATGACTCTATGACTCTGTGCTGTAGTGCTCTTTGACTCTGTTCTGTAGTGCTCTATGATCCTATCACTCTGTGCTGTAGTGCTCTATGACTCTGTGCTGTAGTGTTCTGTGACTCTGTGCTGTAGTGTTCTATGACTCTATCACTCTGTGCTGTAGTGCTCTGTGACTATGCTGTAGTGCTCTATCACTCTATGACTCTATGCTGTAGTGCTCTATGACTCCAAGACTGTGCTGTTGTGCTCTATGACTCTGTGCTATTGTACTCTATAATTCTATTACTCTGTGCTGTAGGGCTCTATCACTCTGTGCTGCAGTGCTCTATGACTCTATGACTCTATGCTGTAGTGCTCTATGACTCTGTGCTGTAGTGCTCTATGACTCTACGACTCTGTGCTGTAGTGCTCTATGACTCTGTGCTGTAATGCTCTATCACTCTATGACTCTGTGCTCTAGTGCTCTGTGAGTCTATGACTCTGTGCTTTAGTGCTCTATGATTCTATGACTCTGTGCTTTAGTGCTCTTTGAATCTATGACTCTGTGCTGTAGTGCTCTATGTCTATTTGACCCTGTGCTCTAGTGCTCTATGACTCTGTGCTGTAGTGTTCTGTGACTCTGTGCTGTAGTGCTCTATGACTCTATGACTCTGTGCTGTAGTGCTCTATGACTCTATGACTCTGTGCTGTAGTGCTCTATGACTATGCTGTAGTGCTCTATGACTCTATGACTCTATGCTGTAGTGCTCTATGACTCCAAGACTGTGCTGTAGTGCTCTATGACTCTGTGACTCTGTGCTATTGTACTCTATGATTCTATTACTCTGTGCTTTAGTGCTCTATGACTCTGTGACTGTGTGCTGTAGTGCTCTATGACTCTATGACTCTGTGCTGTAGTGCTCTTTGACTCTGTTCTGTAGTGCTCTATGATCCTATCACTCTGTGCTGTAGTGCTCTATGACTCTGTGCTGTAGTGTTCTGTGACTCTGTGCTGTAGTGTTCTATGACTCTATCACTCTGTGCTGTAGTGCTCTGTGACTATGCTGTAGTGCTCTATCACTCTATGACTCTATGCTGTAGTGCTCTATGACTCCAAGACTGTGCTGTTGTGCTCTATGACTCTGTGCTATTGTACTCTATAATTCTATTACTCTGTGCTGTAGGGCTCTATCACTCTGTGCTGCAGTGCTCTATGACTCTATGACTCTGTGCTATAGTACTCTATGATTCTATGACTCTGTGCTGTAGTGCTCTATGACTCTGTGCTCTAGCGCTCTATGATTCTATATCTCTGTACTGTAGTGCTCTATGACTCTCTGCTGTAGTGCTCTATGACTATGACTCTGTGCTGTAGTGCTCTATGACTCTGTGCTGTACTGCTCTATGATTCTATGACTCTGTGCTGTAGTGTTCTGTGACTCTGTGCTGTAGTGCTCTATGACTCTATGACTCTGTGCTGTAGTGCTCTATGACTATGCTGTAGTGCTCTATGACTCTATGACTCTATGCTGTAGTGCTCTATGACTCCAAGACTGTGCTGTAGTGCTCTATGACTCTGTGACTCTGTGCTATTGTACTCTATGATTCTATTACTCTGTGCTTTAGTGCTCTATGACTCTGTGACTGTGTGCTGTAGTGCTCTATGACTCTATGACTCTGTGCTGTAGTGCTCTTTGACTCTGTTCTGTAGTGCTCTATGATCCTATCACTCTGTGCTGTAGTGCTCTATGACTCTGTGCTGTAGTGCTCTATGACTCTGTGCTGTAGTGCTCTATGACTATGACTCTGTGCTGTAGTGCTCTATGACTCTGTGCTGTAGTGCTCTATCAGTCTGTGCTGCAGTGCTCTATGACTCTATGACTCTGTGCTATAGTACTCTATGATTCTATGACTCTGTGCTGTAGTGCTCTATGATTCTATGCCTCTGTGCTTTAGTGCTCTATGACTCTGTACTGTAGTGCTCTATGAATCTATCCCTCTGTGCTGTATTGCTCTATGACTCTGTGCTGTAGTGCTCTATGGCTCTATGAATCTGTGCTGTAGTGCTCTATGACTCTGTACTGTTGTGCTCTATGCTTCTATGACTCTCTGCTGTAGTGCTCTATGACTCTATGCTGTAGTGCTCTATGACTCTGTGCTCTAGCGCTCTATGATTCTATAACTCTCTGCTGTAGTGCTCTATGACTCTGTGCTGTAGTGCTCTATGGCTCTATGACTCTGTGCTGTAATGCTCTATGGCTCTATGACTCCGTGCTGTTGTGCTCTATCACTCTATGACTCTGTGCTGTAGTGCTCTAAGGCTCTATGACTCTGTGCTGTTGTGCTCTATTATTCTATCACTCTCTGCTGTAGTGCTCTATGACTCTGTGCTGTAGTGCTCTATGACTCTATGCTATAGTGCTCTATGACTCTGTGCTCTACTGCTCTATGATTCTATGACTCTGTGCTGTAGTGCTCTATGACTCTATGACTCTGTGCTGTAGTGCTCTATCACTCTATGACACTGTGCTGTAGTGCTCTATGAGTCTATGACTCTATGCAGTAGTGCTCTATGACTCCAAGACTGTGCTGTAGTGCTCTATGAATCTGTGACTCTGTGCTATTGTACTCTATGATTCTATTACACTGTGCTATAGTGCTCTATGACTCTGTGCTGTAGTGCTCTATGACTCCATGACTCTGTGCTATAGTACTCTGTGATTCTATGACTCTGTGCTGTAGTGCTCTATGACTATGACTCAATCCTGTAGTGCTCTATGACTCTGTGCTGTTGTGCTCTATGACTCTATGACTCTGTGCTGTTGTGCTCTATGGTTCTATGACTCCGTGCTGTAGGGCTCTATGACTCTGTGCTGTTGTGCTCTATGATTCTATCACTCTCTGCTGTAGTGCTCTATGACTCTGTGCTGTAGTGCTCTATGACTCTATGCTGTAGTGCTCTATGACTCTGTGCTGTAGTGCTCTATGACTCTACGACTCTGTGCTGCAGTGCTCTATGACTCTGTGCTGTAATGCTCTATCACTCTATGACTATGTGCTCTAGTGCTCTGTGAGTCTATGACTCTGTGCTTTAGTGCTCTATGATTCTATGACTCTGTGCTTTAGTGCTCTTTGAATCTATGACTCTGTGCTGTAGTGCTCTATGTCTATTTGACCCTGTGCTCTAGTGCTCTATGACTCTGTGCTGTAGTGTTCTGTGACTCTGTGCTGTAGTGCTCTATGACTCTATGACTCTGTGCTGTAGTGCTCTATGACTATGCTGTAGTGCTCTATGACTCTATGACTCTATGCTGTAGTGCTCTATGACTCCAAGACTGTGCTGTAGTGCTCTATGACTCTGTGACTCTGTGCTATTGTACTCTATGATTCTATTACTCTGTGCTTTAGTGCTCTATGACTCTGTGACTGTGTGCTGTAGTGCTCTATGACTCTATGACTCTGTGCTGTTGTGCTCTCTGACTCTGTTCTGTAGTGCTCTATGATCCTATCACTCTGTGCTGTAGTGCTCTATGACTCTGTGCTGTAGTGTTCTGTGACTCTGTGCTGTAGTGTTCTATGACTCTATCACTCTGTGCTGTAGTGCTCTGTGACTATGCTGTACTGCTCTATCACTCTATGACTCTATGCTGTAGTGCTCTATGACTCCAAGACTGTGCTGTTGTGCTCTATGACTCTGTGCTATTGTACTCTATAATTCTATTACTCTGTGCTGTAGTGCTCTATCACTCTGTGCTGCAGTGCTCTATGACTCTATGACTCTGTGCTATAGTACTCTATGATTCTATGACTCTGTGCTGTAGTGCTCTATGACTCTGTGCTCTAGCGCTCTATGATTCTATATCTCTGTACTGTAGTGCTCTATGACTCTCTGCTGTAGTGCTCTATGACTATGACTCTGTGCTGTAGTGCTCTATGACTCTGTGCTGTTGTGCTCTATGACTCTATGACTCTGTGCTGTAATGCTCTATGACTCCAAGCCTGTGCTGTAGTGCTCTATGACTCTGTGACTCTGTGCTATTGTACTCTATAATTCTACTACTCTGTGCTGTAGTGCTCTATCACTCTGTGCTGCAGTGCTCTATGACTCTCTGTCTCTGTGCTATAGTGCTCTATCACTCTGTGCTGTAGTGCCCTATGAATCTATGACTCTGTGATGTATTACTCTATGACTCTGTGCTGTAGTGCTCTATGCTTCTATGACTCTCTGCTGTAGTGCTCTATGACTCTATGCTGTAGTGCTCTATGACTCTGTGCTCTGGCGCTCTATGATTCTATAACTCTCTGCTGTAGTGCTCTATGACACTGTGCTGTAGTGCTCTATGGCTCTATGACTCTGTGCTATAATGCTCTATGGCTCTATGACTCTGTGCTGTTGTGCTCTATCACTCTATGACTCTGTGCTGTAGTGCTCTAAGGCTCTATGACTCTGTGCTGTTGTGCTCTATGATTCTATCACTCTATGCTATAGTGCTCTATGACTCTGTGCTCTACTGCTCTATGATTCTATGACTCTGTGCTGTAGTGCTCTATCACTCTATGACACTGTGCTGTAGTGCTCTATGACTCTATGCTGTAGTGCTCTATGACTCCAAGACTATGCTGTAGTGCTCTATGAATCTGTGACTCTGTGCTATTGTACTCTATGATTCTATTACACTGTGCTATAGTGCTCTATGACTCTGTGCTGTAGTGCTCTATGACTATGACTCAATCCTGTAGTGCTCTATGACTCTGTGCTGTTGTGCTCTATGACTCTATGACTCTGTGCTGTTGTGATCTATGGTTCTATGACTCTGTGCTGTAGGGCTCTATGACTCTGTGCTGTTGTGCTCTATGATTCTATCACTCTCTGCTGTAGTGCTCTATGACTCTGTGCTGTAGTGCTCTATGACTCTGTGCTGTAGTGCTCTATGACTCTACAACTCTGTGCCTTAGTGCTCTATAACTGTGCTGTGGTGCTCTATGACTCCATGACTCTGTACTATAGTGCTCTATGACTCTGTGCTGTAATGCTCTGTCACTCTATGACTCTGTGCTCTAGTGCTCTGTGAGTCTATGCTGTAGTGCTCTATGACTCTGTGCTATTGTGCTCTATGACTCTATGACTCTGTTCTGTAGTGCTGTCTGACTCTATGATTCTGTGCTGTAATGCTCTGTGACTCTGTGCTGTAGTGCTCTATGACACTATGACTCTGTGCTGTAGTGCTCTATGACTCTATGCTGTAGTGCTCTATGACTCTGTGCTCTAGCGCTCTATGATTCTATAACTCTCTGCTGTAGTGCTCTATGACTCTGTGCTGTAGTGCTCTATGACTCCATGACTCTGTGCTATAGTACCCTATGATTCTTTGACACTGTGCTGTAGTGCTCTATGACTATGACTCAATCTTGTAGTGCTCTATGACTCTGTGCTGTTGTGCTCTATGACTCTATGACTCTGTGCTGTTGTGCTCTATGGTTCTATGACTCTGTGCTGTAGGGCTCTATGACTCTGTGCTGTTGTGCTCTATGATTCTATCACTCTCTGCTGTAGTGCTCTATGACTCTATGCTGTAGTGCTCTAAGACTCTGTGCTGTAGTGCTCTGTGACTCTATGACTCTGTGCTGTAGTGCTCTCTGACTCTGTGCTGTGGTGCTCTATGACTCTATGACCCTGTCTGTAGTGCTCTGTGAGTCTGTGCTGTAGTGCTGTATGACTCTATGACTCTGTGTTGTAGTGCTCTATGACTCTGTGCTGTAGTGCTCTATGACTGTGCAGTAGTGCTCTCTGACTGTGCTTTAGTGCTCTATGACTCTGCGCTGTACTGCCTTATCGCTCTATGACGCTGTGCTATAGTACTCTATGTGCTGTAGTGCTCTGTGACTGTGCTGTAGTGCTCTATGACACTGTGCTGTAGTGCTCTATGACTCTATGACTCTGTGCTGTAGTGCTCTATGACTCTATGACTCTGTGCTGTAATGCTCTATCACTCTATCACTCGGTGCGGTAGTCCTCTTTGGCTCTATGACTCTGTGCTGTAGTGCTCCATGATTCTATGACTCTGTGCCGTAGTGCTCTATGACTCTATGACACTGTGCTGTAGTGCTCTGTGACTTTGTGCTGTAGTGCTCTATGACTCGATGACTGTGCTGTAGTGCTCTATGTCTCTATGAGTCTGTGCTGTCGTGCTCTATGACTCTATGACTCTGTGCTGTAGTACTCTATGATTCTATGCATCTGTGCTGTAGTACTCTATGACTCTGTGCTATAGTACTCTATGATTCTATGACTCTGTTCTGTAGTGCTCTATGATTCTATGACTCTGTGCTGCAGTGCTCTATGACTCCAAGACTGTGCTGTAGTGCTCTATGACTCTGTGCTGTACTGCTCTATGATTCTACGACTCTGTGCTGTAGTGCTCTATGACTCTATGACTCTGCGCTGTAGTGCTCTACCACTCTGTGCTGCAGTGCTCTATGACTCTATGACTCTGTGCTATAGTACTCTATAATTCTATGACTCTGTGCTGTAGTGCTCTATGACTCTGTGCTGTAGTGCTCTATGACTATGACTCTGTGCTGTAGTGCTCTATGACTCTATGACTCTGTGCTGTTGTGCTCTATGCTTCTATGACTCTGTGCTGTAGGGCTCTATGACTCTGTGCTGTTGTGCTCTATGATTCTATCACTCTCTGCTGTAGTGCTCTATGACTCTGTGCTGTAGTGCTCTATGACTCTATGCTGTAGTGCTCTATGACTCTGTGCTGTAGTGCTCTATGACTCTACGACTCTGTGCTGTAGTGCTCTATGACTCTGTGCTGTAATGCTCTATCACTCTATGACTCTGTGCTCTAGTGCTCTGTGAGTCTATGACTCTGTGCTTTAGTGCTCTATGATTCTATGACTCTGTGCTTTAGTGCTCTTTGAATCTATGACTCTGTGCTGTAGTGCTCTATGTCTATTTGACCCTGTGCTCTAGTGCTCTATGACTCTGTGCTGTAGTGTTCTGTGACTCTGTGCTGTAGTGCTCTATGACTCTATGACTCTGTGCTGTAGTGCTCTATGACTATGCTGTAGTGCTCTATGACTCTATGACTCTATGCTGTAGTGCTCTATGACTCCAAGACTGTGCTGTAGTGCTCTATGACTCTGTGACTCTGTGCTATTGTACTCTATGATTCTATTACTCTGTGCTTTAGTGCTCTATGACTCTGTGACTGTGTGCTGTAGTGCTCTATGACTCTATGACTCTGTGCTGTAGTGCTCTTTGACTCTGTTCTGTAGTGCTCTATGATCCTATCACTCTGTGCTGTAGTGCTCTATGACTCTGTGCTGTAGTGTTCTGTGACTCTGTGCTGTAGTGTTCTATGACTCTATCACTCTGTGCTGTAGTGCTCTGTGACTATGCTGTAGTGCTCTATCACTCTATGACTCTATGCTGTAGTGCTCTATGACTCCAAGACTGTGCTGTTGTGCTCTATGACTCTGTGCTATTGTACTCTATAATTCTATTACTCTGTGCTGTAGGGCTCTATCACTCTGTGCTGCAGTGCTCTATGACTCTATGACTCTGTGCTATAGTACTCTATGATTCTATGACTCTGTGCTGTAGTGCTCTATGACTCTGTGCTCTAGCGCTCTATGATTATATATCTCTGTACTGTAGTGCTCTATGACTCTCTGCTGTAGTGCTCTATGACTATGACTCTGTGCTGTAGTGCTCTATGACTCTGTGCTGTACTGCTCTATGATTCTATGACTCTGTGCTGTAGTGTTCTGTGACTCTGTGCTGTAGTGCTCTATGACTCTATGACTCTGTGCTGTAGTGCTCTATGACTATGCTGTAGTGCTCTATGACTCTATGACTCTATGCTGTAGTGCTCTATGACTCCAAGACTGTGCTGTAGTGCTCTATGACTCTGTGACTCTGTGCTATTGTACTCTATGATTCTATTACTCTGTGCTTTAGTGCTCTATGACTCTGTGACTGTGTGCTGTAGTGCTCTATGACTCTATGACTCTGTGCTGTAGTGCTCTTTGACTCTGTTCTGTAGTGCTCTATGATCCTATCACTCTGTGCTGTAGTGCTCTATGACTCTGTGCTGTAGTGTTCTGTGACTCTGTGCTGTAGTGTTCTATGACTCTATCACTCTGTGCTGTAGTGCTCTGTGACTATGCTGTAGTGCTCTATCACTCTATGACTCTATGCTGTAGTGCTCTATGACTCCAAGACTGTGCTGTTGTGCTCTATGACTCTGTGCTATTGTACTCTATAATTCTATTACTCTGTGCTGTAGGGCTCTATCACTCTGTGCTGCAGTGCTCTATGACTCTATGACTCTATGCTGTAGTGCTCTATGACTCTGTGCTGTAGTGCTCTATGACTCTACGACTCTGTGCTGTAGTGCTCTATGACTCTGTGCTGTAATGCTCTATCACTCTATGACTCTGTGCTCTAGTGCTCTGTGAGTCTATGACTCTGTGCTTTAGTGCTCTATGATTCTATGACTCTGTGCTTTAGTGCTCTTTGAATCTATGACTCTGTGCTGTAGTGCTCTATGTCTATTTGACCCTGTGCTCTAGTGCTCTATGACTCTGTGCTGTAGTGTTCTGTGACTCTGTGCTGTAGTGCTCTATGACTCTATGACTCTGTGCTGTAGTGCTCTATGACTCTATGACTCTGTGCTGTAGTGCTCTATGACTATGCTGTAGTGCTCTATGACTCTATGACTCTATGCTGTAGTGCTCTATGACTCCAAGACTGTGCTGTAGTGCTCTATGACTCTGTGACTCTGTGCTATTGTACTCTATGATTCTATTACTCTGTGCTTTAGTGCTCTATGACTCTGTGACTGTGTGCTGTAGTGCTCTATGACTCTATGACTCTGTGCTGTAGTGCTCTTTGACTCTGTTCTGTAGTGCTCTATGATCCTATCACTCTGTGCTGTAGTGCTCTATGACTCTGTGCTGTAGTGTTCTGTGACTCTGTGCTGTAGTGTTCTATGACTCTATCACTCTGTGCTGTAGTGCTCTGTGACTATGCTGTAGTGCTCTATCACTCTATGACTCTATGCTGTAGTGCTCTATGACTCCAAGACTGTGCTGTTGTGCTCTATGACTCTGTGCTATTGTACTCTATAATTCTATTACTCTGTGCTGTAGGGCTCTATCACTCTGTGCTGCAGTGCTCTATGACTCTATGACTCTGTGCTATAGTACTCTATGATTCTATGACTCTGTGCTGTAGTGCTCTATGACTCTGTGCTCTAGCGCTCTATGATTCTATATCTCTGTACTGTAGTGCTCTATGACTCTCTGCTGTAGTGCTCTATGACTATGACTCTGTGCTGTAGTGCTCTATGACTCTGTGCTGTACTGCTCTATGATTCTATGACTCTGTGCTGTAGTGTTCTGTGACTCTGTGCTGTAGTGCTCTATGACTCTATGACTCTGTGCTGTAGTGCTCTATGACTATGCTGTAGTGCTCTATGACTCTATGACTCTATGCTGTAGTGCTCTATGACTCCAAGACTGTGCTGTAGTGCTCTATGACTCTGTGACTCTGTGCTATTGTACTCTATGATTCTATTACTCTGTGCTTTAGTGCTCTATGACTCTGTGACTGTGTGCTGTAGTGCTCTATGACTCTATGACTCTGTGCTGTAGTGCTCTTTGACTCTGTTCTGTAGTGCTCTATGATCCTATCACTCTGTGCTGTAGTGCTCTATGACTCTGTGCTGTAGTGCTCTATGACTCTGTGCTGTAGTGCTCTATGACTATGACTCTGTGCTGTAGTGCTCTATGACTCTGTGCTGTAGTGCTCTATCAGTCTGTGCTGCAGTGCTCTATGACTCTATGACTCTGTGCTATAGTACTCTATGATTCTATGACTCTGTGCTGTAGTGCTCTATGATTCTATGCCTCTGTGCTTTAGTGCTCTATGACTCTGTGCTGTAGTGCTCTATGAATCTATCCCTCTGTGCTGTATTGCTCTATGACTCTGTGCTGTAGTGCTCTATGGCTCTATGAATCTGTGCTGTAGTGCTCTATGACTCTGTACTGTTGTGCTCTATGCTTCTATGACTCTCTGCTGTAGTGCTCTATGACTCTATGCTGTAGTGCTCTATGACTCTGTGCTCTAGCGCTCTATGATTCTATAACTCTCTGCTGTAGTGCTCTATGACTCTGTGCTGTAGTGCTCTATGGCTCTATGACTCTGTGCTGTAATGCTCTATGGCTCTATGACTCCGTGCTGTTGTGCTCTATCACTCTATGACTCTGTGCTGTAGTGCTCTAAGGCTCTATGACTCTGTGCTGTTGTGCTCTATGATTCTATCACTCTCTGCTGTAGTGCTCTATGACTCTGTGCTGTAGTGCTCTATGACTCTATGCTATAGTGCTCTATGACTCTGTGCTCTACTGCTCTATGATTCTATGACTCTGTGCTGTAGTGCTCTATGACTCTATGACTCTGTGCTGTAGTGCTCTATCACTCTATGACACTGTGCTGTAGTGCTCTATGAGTCTATGACTCTATGCAGTAGTGCTCTATGACTCCAAGACTGTGCTGTAGTGCTCTATGAATCTGTGACTCTGTGCTATTGTACTCTATGATTCTATTACACTGTGCTATAGTGCTCTATGACTCTGTGCTGTAGTGCTCTATGACTCCATGACTCTGTGCTATAGTACTCTGTGATTCTATGACTCTGTGCTGTAGTGCTCTATGACTATGACTCAATCCTGTAGTGCTCTATGACTCTGTGCTGTTGTGCTCTATGACTCTATGACTCTGTGCTGTTGTGCTCTATGGTTCTATGACTCCGTGCTGTAGGGCTCTATGACTCTGTGCTGTTGTGCTCTATGATTCTATCACTCTCTGCTGTAGTGCTCTATGACTCTGTGCTGTAGTGTTCTGTGACTCTGTGCTGTAGTGTTCTATGACTCTATCACTCTGTGCTGTAGTGCTCTGTGACTATGCTGTAGTGCTCTATCACTCTATGACTCTATGCTGTAGTGCTCTATGACTCCAAGACTGTGCTGTTGTGCTCTATGACTCTGTGCTATTGTACTCTATAATTCTATTACTCTGTGCTGTAGGGCTCTATCACTCTGTGCTGCAGTGCTCTATGACTCTATGACTCTGTGCTATAGTACTCTATGATTCTATGACTCTGTGCTGTAGTGCTCTATGACTCTGTGCTCTAGCGCTCTATGATTCTATATCTCTGTACTGTAGTGCTCTATGACTCTCTGCTGTAGTGCTCTATGACTATGACTCTGTGCTGTAGTGCTCTATGACTCTGTGCTGTACTGCTCTATGATTCTATGACTCTGTGCTGTAGTGTTCTGTGACTCTGTGCTGTAGTGCTCTATGACTCTATGACTCTGTGCTGTAGTGCTCTATGACTATGCTGTAGTGCTCTATGACTCTATGACTCTATGCTGTAGTGCTCTATGACTCCAAGACTGTGCTGTAGTGCTCTATGACTCTGTGACTCTGTGCTATTGTACTCTATGATTCTATTACTCTGTGCTTTAGTGCTCTATGACTCTGTGACTGTGTGCTGTAGTGCTCTATGACTCTATGACTCTGTGCTGTAGTGCTCTTTGACTCTGTTCTGTAGTGCTCTATGATCCTATCACTCTGTGCTGTAGTGCTCTATGACTCTGTGCTGTAGTGTTCTGTGACTCTGTGCTGTAGTGTTCTATGACTCTATCACTCTGTGCTGTAGTGCTCTGTGACTATGCTGTAGTGCTCTATCACTCTATGACTCTATGCTGTAGTGCTCTATGACTCCAAGACTGTGCTGTTGTGCTCTATGACTCTGTGCTATTGTACTCTATAATTCTATTACTCTGTGCTGTAGGGCTCTATCACTCTGTGCTGCAGTGCTCTATGACTCTATGACTCTGTGCTATAGTACTCTATGATTCTATGACTCTGTGCTGTAGTGCTCTATGACTCTGTGCTGTAGTGCTCTATGACTATGACTCTGTGCTGTAGTGTTCTATGACTCTGTGCTGTAGTGCTCTATCAGTCTGTGCTGCAGTGCTCTATGACTCTATGACTCTGTGCTATAGTACTCTATGATTCTATGACTCTGTGCTGTAGTGCTCTATCATTCTATGCCTCTGTGCTTCAGTGCTCTATGACTCTGTGCTGTAGTGCTCTATGAATCTATCCCTCTGTGCTGTATTGCTCTATGACTCTGTGCTGTCGTGCTCTATGGCTCTATGAATCTGTGCTGTAGTGCTCTATGACTCTGTACTGTTGTGCTCTATGCTTCTATGACTCTCTGCTGTAGTGCTCTATGACTCTATGCTGTAGTGCTCTATGACTCTGTGCTCTAGCGCTCTATGATTCTATAACTCTCTGCTGTAGTGCTCTATGACTCTGTGCTGTAGTGCTCTATGGCTCTATGACTCTGTGCTGTAATGCTCTATGGCTCTATGACTCCGTGCTGTTGTGCTCTATCACTCTATGACTCTGTGCTGTAGTGCTCTAAGGCTCTATGACTCTGTGCTGTTGTGCTCTATGATTCTATCACTCTCTGCTGTAGTGCTCTATGACTCTGTGCTGTAGTGCTCTATGACTCTATGCTATAGTGCTCTATGACTCTGTGCTCTACTGCTCTATGATTCTATGACTCTGTGCTGTAGTGCTCTATGACTCTATGACTCTGTGCTGTAGTGCTCTATCACTCTATGACACTGTGCTGTAGTGCTCTGTGAGTCTATGACTCTATGCAGTAGTGCTCTATGACTCCAAGACTGTGCTGTAGTGCTCTATGAATCTGTGACTCTGTGCTATTGTACTCTATGATTCTATTACACTGTGCTATAGTGCTCTATGACTCTGTGCTGTAGTGCTCTATGACTCCATGACTCTGTGCTATAGTACTCTGTGATTCTATGACTCTGTGCTGTAGTGCTCTATGACTATGACTCAATCCTGTAGTGCTCTATGACTCTGTGCTGTTGTGCTCTATGACTCTATGACTCTGTGCTGTTGTGCTCTATGGTTCTATGACTCTGTGCTGTAGGGCTCTATGACTCTGTGCTGTTGTGCTCTATGATTCTATCACTCTCTGCTGTAGTGCTCTATGACTCTGTGCTGTAGTGCTCTATGACTCTATGCTGTAGTGCTCTATGACTCTGTGCTGTAGTGCTCTATGACTCTACGACTCTGTGCTGCAGTGCTCTATGACTCTGTGCTGTAATGCTCTATCACTCTATGACTCTGTGCTCTAGTGCTCTGTGAGTCTATGACTCTGTGCTTTAGTGCTCTTTGAATCTATGACTCTGTGCTGTAGTGCTCTATGTCTATTTGACCCTGTGCTCTAGTGCTCTATGACTCTGTGCTGTAGTGTTCTGTGACTCTGTGCTGTAGTGCTCTATGACTCTATGACTCTGTGCTGTAGTGCTCTATGACTATGCTGTAGTGCTCTATGACTCTATGACTCTATGCTGTAGTGCTCTATGACTCCAAGACTGTGCTGTAGTGCTCTATGACTCTGTGACTCTGTGCTATTGTACTCTATGATTCTATTACTCTGTGCTTTAGTGCTCTATGACTCTGTGACTGTGTGCTGTAGTGCTCTATGACTCTATGACTCTGTGCTGTTGTGCTCTATGGTTCTATGACTCTGTGCTGTAGGGCTCTATGACTCTGTGCTGTTGTGCTCTATGATTCTATCACTCTCTGCTGGAGTGCTCTATGACTCTGTGCTGTAGTGCTCTATGACTCTATGCTGTAGTGCTCTATGACTCTGTGCTGTAGTGCTCTATGACTCTACGACTCTGTGCTGCAGTGCTCTATGACTCTGTGCTGTAATGCTCTATCACTCTATGACTCTGTGCTCTAGTGCTCTGTGAGTCTATGACTCTGTGCTTTAGTGCTCTTTGAATCTATGACTCTGTGCTGTAGTGCTCTATGTCTATTTGACCCTGTGCTCTAGTGCTCTATGACTCTGTGCTGTAGTGTTCTGTGACTCTGTGCTGTAGTGCTCTATGACTCTATGACTCTGTGCTGTAGTGCTCTATGACTATGCTGTAGTGCTCTATGACTCTATGACTCTATGCTGTAGTGCTCTATGACTCCAAGACTGTGCTGTAGTGCTCTATGACTCTGTGACTCTGTGCTATTGTACTCTATGATTCTATTACTCTGTGCTTTAGTGCTCTATGACTCTGTGACTGTGTGCTGTAGTGCTCTATGACTCTATGACTCTGTGCTGTTGTGCTCTCTGACTCTGTTCTGTAGTGCTCTATGATCCTATCACTCTGTGCTGTAGTGCTCTATGACTCTGTGCTGTAGTGTTCTGTGACTCTGTGCTGTAGTGTTCTATGACTCTATCACTCTGTGCTGTAGTGCTCTGTGACTATGCTGTACTGCTCTATCACTCTATGACTCTATGCTGTAGTGCTCTATGACTCCAAGACTGTGCTGTTGTGCTCTATGACTCTGTGCTATTGTACTCTATAATTCTATTACTCTGTGCTGTAGTGCTCTATCACTCTGTGCTGCAGTGCTCTATGACTCTATGACTCTGTGCTATAGTACTCTATGATTCTATGACTCTGTGCTGTAGTGCTCTATGACTCTGTGCTCTAGCGCTCTATGATTCTATATCTCTGTACTGTAGTGCTCTATGACTCTCTGCTGTAGTGCTCTATGACTATGACTCTGTGCTGTAGTGCTCTATGACTCTGTGCTGTTGTGCTCTATGACTCTATGACTCTGTGCTGTAATGCTCTATGACTCCAAGCCTGTGCTGTAGTGCTCTATGACTCTGTGACTCTGTGCTATTGTACTCTATAATTCTACTACTCTGTGCTGTAGTGCTCTATCACTCTGTGCTGCAGTGCTCTATGACTCTATGTCTCTGTGCTATAGTGCTCTATCACTCTGTGCTGTAGTGCCCTATGAATCTATGACTCTGTGATGTATTACTCTATGACTCTGTGCTGTAGTGCTCTATGCTTCTATGACTCTCTGCTGTAGTGCTCTATGACTCTATGCTGTAGTGCTCTATGACTCTGTGCTCTAGCGCTCTATGATTCTATAACTCTCTGCTGTAGTGCTCTATGACACTGTGCTGTAGTGCTCTATGGCTCTATGACTCTGTGCTATAATGCTCTATGGCTCTATGACTCTGTGCTGTTGTGCTCTATCACTCTATGACTCTGTGCTGTAGTGCTCTAAGGCTCTATGACTCTGTGCTGTTGTGCTCTATGATTCTATCACTCTATGCTATAGTGCTCTATGACTCTGTGCTCTACTGCTCTATGATTCTATGACTCTGTGCTGTAGTGCTCTATCACTCTATGACACTGTGCTGTAGTGCTCTATGACTCTATGCTGTAGTGCTCTATGACTCCAAGACTATGCTGTAGTGCTCTATGAATCTGTGACTCTGTGCTATTGTACTCTATGATTCTATTACACTGTGCTATAGTGCTCTATGACTCTGTGCTGTAGTGCTCTATGACTATGACTCAATCCTGTAGTGCTCTATGACTCTGTGCTGTTGTGCTCTATGACTCTATGACTCTGTGCTGTTGTGATCTATGGTTCTATGACTCTGTGCTGTAGGGCTCTATGACTCTGTGCTGTTGTGCTCTATGATTCTATCACTCTCTGCTGTAGTGCTCTATGACTCTGTGCTGTAGTGCTCTATGACTCTGTGCTGTAGTGCTCTATGACTCTACAACTCTGTGCCTTAGTGCTCTATAACTGTGCTGTGGTGCTCTATGACTCCATGACTCTGTGCTATAGTGCTCTATGACTCTGTGCTGTAATGCTCTGTCACTCTATGACTCTGTGCTCTAGTGCTCTGTGAGTCTATGCTGTAGTGCTCTATGACTCTGTGCTATTGTGCTCTATGACTCTATGACTCTGTTCTGTAGTGCTGTCTGACTCTATGATTCTGTGCTGTAATGCTCTGTGACTCTGTGCTGTAGTGCTCTATGACACTATGACTCTGTGCTGTAGTGCTCTATGACTCTATGCTGTAGTGCTCTATGACTCTGTGCTCTAGCGCTCTATGATTCTATAACTCTCTGCTGTAGTGCTCTATGACTCTGTGCTGTAGTGCTCTATGACTCCATGACTCTGTGCTATAGTACTCTATGATTCTTTGACACTGTGCTGTAGTGCTCTATGACTATGACTCAATCTTGTAGTGCTCTATGACTCTGTGCTGTTGTGCTCTATGACTCTATGACTCTGTGCTGTTGTGCTCTATGGTTCTATGACTCTGTGCTGTAGGGCTCTATGACTCTGTGCTGTTGTGCTCTATGACTCTATCACTCTCTGCTGTAGTGCTCTATGACTCTATGCTGTAGTGCTCTAAGACTCTGTGCTGTAGTGCTCTGTGACTCTATGACTCTGTGCTGTAGTGCTCTCTGACTCTGTGCTGTGGTGCTCTATGACTCTATGACCCTGTCTGTAGTGCTCTGTGAGTCTGTGCTGTAGTGCTGTATGACTCTATGACTCTGTGTTGTAGTGCTCTATGACTCTGTGCTGTAGTGCTCTATGACTGTGCAGTAGTGCTCTCTGACTGTGCTTTAGTGCTCTATGACTCTGCGCTGTACTGCCTTATCGCTCTATGACGCTGTGCTATAGTACTCTATGTGCTGTAGTGCTCTGTGACTGTGCTGTAGTGCTCTATGACACTGTGCTGTAGTGCTCTATGACTCTATGACTCTGTGCTGTAGTGCTCTATGACTCTATGACTCTGTGCTGTAATGCTCTATCACTCTATCACTCGGTGCGGTAGTCCTCTTTGGCTCTATGACTCTGTGCTGTAGTGCTCCATGATTCTATGACTCTGTGCCGTAGTGCTCTATGACTCTATGACACTGTGCTGTAGTGCTCTGTGACTTTGTGCTGTAGTGCTCTATGACTCGATGACTGTGCTGTAGTGCTCTATGTCTCTATGAGTCTGTGCTGTCGTGCTCTATGACTCTATGACTCTGTGCTGTAGTACTCTATGATTCTATGACTCTGTGCTGTAGTACTCTATGACTCTGTGCTATAGTACTCTATGATTCTATGACTCTGTTCTGTAGTGCTCTATGATTCTATGACTCTGTGCTGCAGTGCTCTATGACTCCAAGACTGTGCTGTAGTGCTCTATGACTCTGTGCTGTACTGCTCTATGATTCTACGACTCTGTGCTGTAGTGCTCTATGACTCTATGACTCTGCGCTGTAGTGCTCTACCACTCTGTGCTGCAGTGCTCTATGACTCTATGACTCTGTGCTATAGTACTCTATAATTCTATGACTCTGTGCTGTAGTGCTCTATGACTCTGTGCTGTAGTGCTCTATGACTATGACTCTGTGCTGTAGTGCTCTATGACTCTATGACTCTGTGCTGTTGTGCTCTATGCTTCTATGACTCTGTGCTGTAGGGCTCTATGACTCTGTGCTGTTGTGCTCTATGATTCTATCACTCTCTGCTGTAGTGCTCTATGACTCTGTGCTGTAGTGCTCTATGACTCTATGCTGTAGTGCTCTATGACTCTGTGCTGTAGTGCTCTATGACTCTACGACTCTGTGCTGTAGTGCTCTATGACTCTGTGCTGTAATGCTCTATCACTCTATGACTCTGTGCTCTAGTGCTCTGTGAGTCTATGACTCTGTGCTTTAGTGCTCTATGATTCTATGACTCTGTGCTTTAGTGCTCTTTGAATCTATGACTCTGTGCTGTAGTGCTCTATGTCTATTTGACCCTGTGCTCTAGTGCTCTATGACTCTGTGCTGTAGTGTTCTGTGACTCTGTGCTGTAGTGCTCTATGACTCTATGACTCTGTGCTGTAGTGCTCTATGACTATGCTGTAGTGCTCTATGACTCTATGACTCTATGCTGTAGTGCTCTATGACTCCAAGACTGTGCTGTAGTGCTCTATGACTCTGTGACTCTGTGCTATTGTACTCTATGATTCTATTACTCTGTGCTTTAGTGCTCTATGACTCTGTGACTGTGTGCTGTAGTGCTCTATGACTCTATGACTCTGTGCTGTAGTGCTCTTTGACTCTGTTCTGTAGTGCTCTATGATCCTATCACTCTGTGCTGTAGTGCTCTATGACTCTGTGCTGTAGTGTTCTGTGACTCTGTGCTGTAGTGTTCTATGACTCTATCACTCTGTGCTGTAGTGCTCTGTGACTATGCTGTAGTGCTCTATCACTCTATGACTCTATGCTGTAGTGCTCTATGACTCCAAGACTGTGCTGTTGTGCTCTATGACTCTGTGCTATTGTACTCTATAATTCTATTACTCTGTGCTGTAGGGCTCTATCACTCTGTGCTGCAGTGCTCTATGACTCTATGACTCTGTGCTATAGTACTCTATGATTCTATGACTCTGTGCTGTAGTGCTCTATGACTCTGTGCTCTAGCGCTCTATGATTCTATATCTCTGTACTGTAGTGCTCTATGACTCTCTGCTGTAGTGCTCTATGACTATGACTCTGTGCTGTAGTGCTCTATGACTCTGTGCTGTACTGCTCTATGATTCTATGACTCTGTGCTGTAGTGTTCTGTGACTCTGTGCTGTAGTGCTCTATGACTCTATGACTCTGTGCTGTAGTGCTCTATGACTATGCTGTAGTGCTCTATGACTCTATGACTCTATGCTGTAGTGCTCTATGACTCCAAGACTGTGCTGTAGTGCTCTATGACTCTGTGACTCTGTGCTATTGTACTCTATGATTCTATTACTCTGTGCTTTAGTGCTCTATGACTCTGTGACTGTGTGCTGTAGTGCTCTATGACTCTATGATTCTGTGCTGTAGTGCTCTTTGACTCTGTTCTGTAGTGCTCTATGATCCTATCACTCTGTGCTGTAGTGCTCTATGACTCTGTGCTGTAGTGTTCTGTGACTCTGTGCTGTAGTGTTCTATGACTCTATCACTCTGTGCTGTAGTGCTCTGTGACTATGCTGTAGTGCTCTATCACTCTATGACTCTATGCTGTAGTGCTCTATGACTCCAAGACTGTGCTGTTGTGCTCTATGACTCTGTGCTATTGTACTCTATAATTCTATTACTCTGTGCTGTAGGGCTCTATCACTCTGTGCTGCAGTGCTCTATGACTCTATGACTCTGTGCTATAGTACTCTATGATTCTATGACTCTGTGCTGTAGTGCTCTATGACTCTGTGCTGTAGTGCTCTATGACTATGACTCTGTGCTGTAGTGTTCTATGACTCTGTGCTGTAGTGCTCTATCAGTCTGTGCTGCAGTGCTCTATGACTCTATGACTCTGTGCTATAGTACTCTATGATTCTATGACTCTGTGCTGTAGTGCTCTATGACTCTGTGCTCTAGCGCTCTATGATTCTATATCTCTGTACTGTAGTGCTCTATGACTCTCTGCTGTAGTGCTCTATGACTATGACTCTGTGCTGTAGTGCTCTATGACTCTGTGCTGTTGTGCTCTATGACTCTATGACTCTGTGCTGTAATGCTCTATGACTCCAAGCCTGTGCTGTAGTGCTCTATGACTCTGTGACTCTGTGCTATTGTACTCTATAATTCTACTACTCTGTGCTGTAGTGCTCTATCACTCTGTGCTGCAGTGCTCTATGACTCTATGTCTCTGTGCTATAGTGCTCTATCACTCTGTGCTGTAGTGCCCTATGAATCTATGACTCTGTGATGTATTACTCTATGACTCTGTGCTGTAGTGCTCTATGCTTCTATGACTCTCTGCTGTAGTGCTCTATGACTCTATGCTGTAGTGCTCTATGACTCTGTGCTCTAGCGCTCTATGATTCTATAACTCTCTGCTGTAGTGCTCTATGACACTGTGCTGTAGTGCTCTATGGCTCTATGACTCTGTGCTATAATGCTCTATGGCTCTATGACTCTGTGCTGTTGTGCTCTATCACTCTATGACTCTGTGCTGTAGTGCTCTAAGGCTCTATGACTCTGTGCTGTTGTGCTCTATGATTCTATCACTCTATGCTATAGTGCTCTATGACTCTGTGCTCTACTGCTCTATGATTCTATGACTCTGTGCTGTAGTGCTCTATCACTCTATGACACTGTGCTGTAGTGCTCTATGACTCTATGCTGTAGTGCTCTATGACTCCAAGACTATGCTGTAGTGCTCTATGAATCTGTGACTCTGTGCTATTGTACTCTATGATTCTATTACACTGTGCTATAGTGCTCTATGACTCTGTGCTGTAGTGCTCTATGACTATGACTCAATCCTGTAGTGCTCTATGACTCTGTGCTGTTGTGCTCTATGACTCTATGACTCTGTGCTGTTGTGATCTATGGTTCTATGACTCTGTGCTGTAGGGCTCTATGACTCTGTGCTGTTGTGCTCTATGATTCTATCACTCTCTGCTGTAGTGCTCTATGACTCTGTGCTGTAGTGCTCTATGACTCTGTGCTGTAGTGCTCTATGACTCTACAACTCTGTGCCTTAGTGCTCTATAACTGTGCTGTGGTGCTCTATGACTCCATGACTCTGTGCTATAGTGCTCTATGACTCTGTGCTGTAATGCTCTGTCACTCTATGACTCTGTGCTCTAGTGCTCTGTGAGTCTATGCTGTAGTGCTCTATGACTCTGTGCTATTGTGCTCTATGACTCTATGACTCTGTTCTGTAGTGCTGTCTGACTCTATGATTCTGTGCTGTAATGCTCTGTGACTCTGTGCTGTAGTGCTCTATGACACTATGACTCTGTGCTGTAGTGCTCTATGACTCTATGCTGTAGTGCTCTATGACTCTGTGCTCTAGCGCTCTATGATTCTATAACTCTCTGCTGTAGTGCTCTATGACTCTGTGCTGTAGTGCTCTATGACTCCATGACTCTGTGCTATAGTACTCTATGATTCTTTGACACTGTGCTGTAGTGCTCTATGACTATGACTCAATCTTGTAGTGCTCTATGACTCTGTGCTGTTGTGCTCTATGACTCTATGACTCTGTGCTGTTGTGCTCTATGGTTCTATGACTCTGTGCTGTAGGGCTCTATGACTCTGTGCTGTTGTGCTCTATGACTCTATCACTCTCTGCTGTAGTGCTCTATGACTCTATGCTGTAGTGCTCTAAGACTCTGTGCTGTAGTGCTCTGTGACTCTATGACTCTGTGCTGTAGTGCTCTCTGACTCTGTGCTGTGGTGCTCTATGACTCTATGACCCTGTCTGTAGTGCTCTGTGAGTCTGTGCTGTAGTGCTGTATGACTCTATGACTCTGTGTTGTAGTGCTCTATGACTCTGTGCTGTAGTGCTCTATGACTGTGCAGTAGTGCTCTCTGACTGTGCTTTAGTGCTCTATGACTCTGCGCTGTACTGCCTTATCGCTCTATGACGCTGTGCTATAGTACTCTATGTGCTGTAGTGCTCTGTGACTGTGCTGTAGTGCTCTATGACACTGTGCTGTAGTGCTCTATGACTCTATGACTCTGTGCTGTAGTGCTCTATGACTCTATGACTCTGTGCTGTAATGCTCTATCACTCTATCACTCGGTGCGGTAGTCCTCTTTGGCTCTATGACTCTGTGCTGTAGTGCTCCATGATTCTATGACTCTGTGCCGTAGTGCTCTATGACTCTATGACACTGTGCTGTAGTGCTCTGTGACTTTGTGCTGTAGTGCTCTATGACTCGATGACTGTGCTGTAGTGCTCTATGTCTCTATGAGTCTGTGCTGTCGTGCTCTATGACTCTATGACTCTGTGCTGTAGTACTCTATGATTCTATGACTCTGTGCTGTAGTACTCTATGACTCTGTGCTATAGTACTCTATGATTCTATGACTCTGTTCTGTAGTGCTCTATGATTCTATGACTCTGTGCTGCAGTGCTCTATGACTCCAAGACTGTGCTGTAGTGCTCTATGACTCTGTGCTGTACTGCTCTATGATTCTACGACTCTGTGCTGTAGTGCTCTATGACTCTATGACTCTGCGCTGTAGTGCTCTACCACTCTGTGCTGCAGTGCTCTATGACTCTATGACTCTGTGCTATAGTACTCTATAATTCTATGACTCTGTGCTGTAGTGCTCTATGACTCTGTGCTGTAGTGCTCTATGACTATGACTCTGTGCTGTAGTGCTCTATGACTCTATGACTCTGTGCTGTTGTGCTCTATGCTTCTATGACTCTGTGCTGTAGGGCTCTATGACTCTGTGCTGTTGTGCTCTATGATTCTATCACTCTCTGCTGTAGTGCTCTATGACTCTGTGCTGTAGTGCTCTATGACTCTATGCTGTAGTGCTCTATGACTCTGTGCTGTAGTGCTCTATGACTCTACGACTCTGTGCTGTAGTGCTCTATGACTCTGTGCTGTAATGCTCTATCACTCTATGACTCTGTGCTCTAGTGCTCTGTGAGTCTATGACTCTGTGCTTTAGTGCTCTATGATTCTATGACTCTGTGCTTTAGTGCTCTTTGAATCTATGACTCTGTGCTGTAGTGCTCTATGTCTATTTGACCCTGTGCTCTAGTGCTCTATGACTCTGTGCTGTAGTGTTCTGTGACTCTGTGCTGTAGTGCTCTATGACTCTATGACTCTGTGCTGTAGTGCTCTATGACTATGCTGTAGTGCTCTATGACTCTATGACTCTATGCTGTAGTGCTCTATGACTCCAAGACTGTGCTGTAGTGCTCTATGACTCTGTGACTCTGTGCTATTGTACTCTATGATTCTATTACTCTGTGCTTTAGTGCTCTATGACTCTGTGACTGTGTGCTGTAGTGCTCTATGACTCTATGACTCTGTGCTGTAGTGCTCTTTGACTCTGTTCTGTAGTGCTCTATGATCCTATCACTCTGTGCTGTAGTGCTCTATGACTCTGTGCTGTAGTGTTCTGTGACTCTGTGCTGTAGTGTTCTATGACTCTATCACTCTGTGCTGTAGTGCTCTGTGACTATGCTGTAGTGCTCTATCACTCTATGACTCTATGCTGTAGTGCTCTATGACTCCAAGACTGTGCTGTTGTGCTCTATGACTCTGTGCTATTGTACTCTATAATTCTATTACTCTGTGCTGTAGGGCTCTATCACTCTGTGCTGCAGTGCTCTATGACTCTATGACTCTGTGCTATAGTACTCTATGATTCTATGACTCTGTGCTGTAGTGCTCTATGACTCTGTGCTCTAGCGCTCTATGATTCTATATCTCTGTACTGTAGTGCTCTATGACTCTCTGCTGTAGTGCTCTATGACTATGACTCTGTGCTGTAGTGCTCTATGACTCTGTGCTGTACTGCTCTATGATTCTATGACTCTGTGCTGTAGTGTTCTGTGACTCTGTGCTGTAGTGCTCTATGACTCTATGACTCTGTGCTGTAGTGCTCTATGACTATGCTGTAGTGCTCTATGACTCTATGACTCTATGCTGTAGTGCTCTATGACTCCAAGACTGTGCTGTAGTGCTCTATGACTCTGTGACTCTGTGCTATTGTACTCTATGATTCTATTACTCTGTGCTTTAGTGCTCTATGACTCTGTGACTGTGTGCTGTAGTGCTCTATGACTCTATGACTCTGTGCTGTAGTGCTCTTTGACTCTGTTCTGTAGTGCTCTATGATCCTATCACTCTGTGCTGTAGTGCTCTATGACTCTGTGCTGTAGTGTTCTGTGACTCTGTGCTGTAGTGTTCTATGACTCTATCACTCTGTGCTGTAGTGCTCTGTGACTATGCTGTAGTGCTCTATCACTCTATGACTCTATGCTGTAGTGCTCTATGACTCCAAGACTGTGCTGTTGTGCTCTATGACTCTGTGCTATTGTACTCTATAATTCTATTACTCTGTGCTGTAGGGCTCTATCACTCTGTGCTGCAGTGCTCTATGACTCTATGACTCTGTGCTATAGTACTCTATGATTCTATGACTCTGTGCTGTAGTGCTCTATGACTCTGTGCTGTAGTGCTCTATGACTATGACTCTGTGCTGTAGTGTTCTATGACTCTGTGCTGTAGTGCTCTATCAGTCTGTGCTGCAGTGCTCTATGACTCTATGACTCTGTGCTATAGTACTCTATGATTCTATGACTCTGTGCTGTAGTGCTCTATCATTCTATGCCTCTGTGCTTTAGTGCTCTATGACTCTGTGCTGTAGTGCTCTATGAATCTATCCCTCTGTGCTGTATTGCTCTATGACTCTGTGCTGTAGTGCTCTATGGCTCTATGAATCTGTGCTGTAGTGCTCTATGACTCTGTACTGTTGTGCTCTATGCTTCTATGACTCTCTGCTGTAGTGCTCTATGACTCTATGCTGTAGTGCTCTATGACTCTGTGCTCTAGCGCTCTATGATTCTATAACTCTCTGCTGTAGTGCTCTATGACTCTGTGCTGTAGTGCTCTATGGCTCTATGACTCTGTGCTGTAATGCTCTATGGCTCTATGACTCCGTGCTGTTGTGCTCTATCACTCTATGACTCTGTGCTGTAGTGCTCTAAGGCTCTATGACTCTGTGCTGTTGTGCTCTATGATTCTATCACTCTCTGCTGTAGTGCTCTATGACTCTGTGCTGTAGTGCTCTATGACTCTATGCTATAGTGCTCTATGACTCTGTGCTCTACTGCTCTATGATTCTATGACTCTGTGCTGTAGTGCTCTATGACTCTATGACTCTGTGCTGTAGTGCTCTATCACTCTATGACACTGTGCTGTAGTGCTCTGTGAGTCTATGACTCTATGCAGTAGTGCTCTATGACTCCAAGACTGTGCTGTAGTGCTCTATGAATCTGTGACTCTGTGCTATTGTACTCTATGATTCTATTACACTGTGCTATAGTGCTCTATGACTCTGTGCTGTAGTGCTCTATGACTCCATGACTCTGTGCTATAGTACTCTGTGATTCTATGACTCTGTGCTGTAGTGCTCTATGACTATGACTCAATCCTGTAGTGCTCTATGACTCTGTGCTGTTGTGCTCTATGACTCTATGACTCTGTGCTGTTGTGCTCTATGGTTCTATGACTCTGTGCTGTAGGGCTCTATGACTCTGTGCTGTTGTGCTCTATGATTCTATCACTCTCTGCTGTAGTGCTCTATGACTCTGTGCTGTAGTGCTCTATGACTCTATGCTGTAGTGCTCTATGACTCTGTGCTGTAGTGCTCTATGACTCTACGACTCTGTGCTGCAGTGCTCTATGACTCTGTGCTGTAATGCTCTATCACTCTATGACTCTGTGCTCTAGTGCTCTGTGAGTCTATGACTCTGTGCTTTAGTGCTCTATGATTCTATGACTCTGTGCTTTAGTGCTCTTTGAATCTATGACTCTGTGCTGTAGTGCTCTATGTCTATTTGACCCTGTGCTCTAGTGCTCTATGACTCTGTGCTGTAGTGTTCTGTGACTCTGTGCTGTCGTGCTCTATGACTCTATGACTCTGTGCTGTAGTGCTCTATGACTATGCTGTAGTGCTCTATGACTCTATGACTCTATGCTGTAGTGCTCTATGACTCCAAGACTGTGCTGTAGTGCTCTATGACTCTGTGACTCTGTGCTATTGTACTCTATGATTCTATTACTCTGTGCTTTAGTGCTCTATAACTCTGTGACTGTGTGCTGTAGTGCTCTATGACTCTATGACTCTGTGCTGTAGTGCTCTTTGACTCTGTTCTGTAGTGCTCTATGATCCTATCACTCTGTGCTGTAGTGCTCTATGACTCTGTGCTGTAGTGTTCTGTGACTCTGTGCTGTAGTGTTCTATGACTCTATCACTCTGTGCTGTAGTGCTCTGTGACTATGCTGTAGTGCTCTATCACTCTATGACTCTATGCTGTAGTGCTCTATGACTCCAAGACTGTGCTGTTGTGCTCTATGACTCTGTGCTATTGTACTCTATAATTCTATTACTCTGTGCTGTAGGGCTCTATCACTCTGTGCTGCAGTGCTCTATGACTCTATGACTCTGTGCTATAGTACTCTATGATTCTATGACTCTGTGCTGTAGTGCTCTATGACTCTGTGCTGTAGTGCTCTATGACTATGACTCTGTGCTGTAGTGCTCTATGACTCTGTGCTGTAGTGCTCTATCAGTCTGTGCTGCAGTGCTCTATGACTCTATGACTCTGTGCTATAGTACTCTATGATTCTATGACTCTGTGCTGTAGTGCTCTATGATTCTATGCCTCTGTGCTTTAGTGCTCTATGACTCTGTGCTGTAGTGCTCTATGGCTCTATGAATCTGTGCTGTAGTGCTCTATGACTCTGTACTGTTGTGCTCTATGCTTCTATGACTCTCTGCTGTAGTGCTCTATGACTCTATGCTGTAGTGCTCTATGACTCTGTGCTCTAGCGCTCTATGATTCTATAACTCTCTGCTGTAGTGCTCTATGACTCTGTGCTGTAGTGCTCTATGGCTCTATGACTCTGTGCTGTAATGCTCTATGGCTCTATGACTCCGTGCTGTTGTGCTCTATCACTCTATGACTCTGTGCTGTAGTGCTCTAAGGCTCTATGACTCTGTGCTGTTGTGCTCTATGATTCTATCACTCTCTGCTGTAGTGCTCTATGACTCTGTGCTGTAGTGCTCTATGACTCTATGCTATAGTGCTCTATGACTCTGTGCTCTACTGCTCTATGATTCTATGACTCTGTGCTGTAGTGCTCTATGACTCTATGACTCTGTGCTGTAGTGCTCTATCACTCTATGACACTGTGCTGTAGTGCTCTGTGAGTCTATGACTCTATGCAGTAGTGCTCTATGACTCCAAGACTGTGCTGTAGTGCTCTATGAATCTGTGACTCTGTGCTATTGTACTCTATGATTCTATTACACTGTGCTATAGTGCTCTATGACTCTGTGCTGTAGTGTTCTGTGACTCTGTGCTGTAGTGCTCTATGACTCTATGACTCTGTGCTGTAGTGCTCTATGACTATGCTGTAGTGCTCTATGACTCTATGACTCTATGCTGTAGTGCTCTATGACTCCAAGACTGTGCTGTAGTGCTCTATGACTCTGTGACTCTGTGCTATTGTACTCTATGATTCTATTACTCTGTGCTTTAGTGCTCTATAACTCTGTGACTGTGTGCTGTAGTGCTCTATGACTCTATGACTCTGTGCTGTAGTGCTCTTTGACTCTGTTCTGTAGTGCTCTATGATCCTATCACTCTGTGCTGTAGTGCTCTATGACTCTGTGCTGTAGTGTTCTGTGACTCTGTGCTGTAGTGTTCTATGACTCTATCACTCTGTGCTGTAGTGCTCTGTGACTATGCTGTAGTGCTCTATCACTCTATGACTCTATGCTGTAGTGCTCTATGACTCCAAGACTGTGCTGTTGTGCTCTATGACTCTGTGCTATTGTACTCTATAATTCTATTACTCTGTGCTGTAGGGCTCTATCACTCTGTGCTGCAGTGCTCTATGACTCTATGACTCTGTGCTATAGTACTCTATGATTCTATGACTCTGTGCTGTAGTGCTCTATGACTCTGTGCTGTAGTGCTCTATGACTATGACTCTGTGCTGTAGTGCTCTATGACTCTGTGCTGTAGTGCTCTATCAGTCTGTGCTGCAGTGCTCTATGACTCTATGACTCTGTGCTATAGTACTCTATGATTCTATGACTCTGTGCTGTAGTGCTCTATGATTCTATGCCTCTGTGCTTTAGTGCTCTATGACTCTGTGCTGTAGTGCTCTATGAATCTATCCCTCTGTGCTGTATTGCTCTATGACTCTGTGCTGTAGTGCTCTATGGCTCTATGAATCTGTGCTGTAGTGCTCTATGACTCTGTACTGTTGTGCTCTATGCTTCTATGACTCTCTGCTGTAGTGCTCTATGACTCTATGCTGTAGTGCTCTATGACTCTGTGCTCTAGCGCTCTATGATTCTATAACTCTCTGCTGTAGTGCTCTATGACTCTGTGCTGTAGTGCTCTATGGCTCTATGACTCTGTGCTGTAATGCTCTATGGCTCTATGACTCCGTGCTGTTGTGCTCTATCACTCTATGACTCTGTGCTGTAGTGCTCTAAGGCTCTATGACTCTGTGCTGTTGTGCTCTATGATTCTATCACTCTCTGCTGTAGTGCTCTATGACTCTGTGCTGTAGTGCTCTATGACTCTATGCTATAGTGCTCTATGACTCTGTGCTCTACTGCTCTATGATTCTATGACTCTGTGCTGTAGTGCTCTATGACTCTATGACTCTGTGCTGTAGTGCTCTATCACTCTATGACACTGTGCTGTAGTGCTCTGTGAGTCTATGACTCTATGCAGTAGTGCTCTATGACTCCAAGACTGTGCTGTAGTGCTCTATGAATCTGTGACTCTGTGCTATTGTACTCTATGATTCTATTACACTGTGCTATAGTGCTCTATGACTCTGTGCTGTAGTGCTCTATGACTCCATGACTCTGTGCTATAGTACTCTGTGATTCTATGACTCTGTGCTGTAGTGCTCTATGACTATGACTCAATCCTGTCGTGCTCTATGACTCTGTGCTGTTGTGCTCTATGACTCTATGACTCTGTGCTGTTGTGCTCTATGGTTCTATGACTCTGTGCTGTAGGGCTCTATGACTCTGTGCTGTTGTGCTCTATGATTCTATGACTCTGTGCTTTAGTGCTCTTTGAATCTATGACTCTGTGCTGTAGTGCTCTATGTCTATTTGACCCTGTGCTCTAGTGCTCTATGACTCTGTGCTGTAGTGTTCTGTGACTCTGTGCTGTAGTGCTCTATGACTCTATGACTCTGTGCTGTAGTGCTCTATGACTATGCTGTAGTGCTCTATGACTCTATGACTCTATGCTGTAGTGCTCTATGACTCCAAGACTGTGCTGTAGTGCTCTATGACTCTGTGACTCTGTGCTATTGTACTCTATGATTCTATTACTCTGTGCTTTAGTGCTCTATAACTCTGTGACTGTGTGCTGTAGTGCTCTATGACTCTATGACTCTGTGCTGTAGTGCTCTTTGACTCTGTTCTGTAGTGCTCTATGATCCTATCACTCTGTGCTGTAGTGCTCTATGACTCTGTGCTGTAGTGTTCTGTGACTCTGTGCTGTAGTGTTCTATGACTCTATCACTCTGTGCTGTAGTGCTCTGTGACTATGCTGTAGTGCTCTATCACTCTATGACTCTATGCTGTAGTGCTCTATGACTCCAAGACTGTGCTGTTGTGCTCTATGACTCTGTGCTATTGTACTCTATAATTCTATTACTCTGTGCTGTAGGGCTCTATCACTCTGTGCTGCAGTGCTCTATGACTCTATGACTCTGTGCTATAGTACTCTATGATTCTATGACTCTGTGCTGTAGTGCTCTATGACTCTGTGCTGTAGTGCTCTATGACTATGACTCTGTGCTGTAGTGCTCTATGACTCTGTGCTGTAGTGCTCTATCAGTCTGTGCTGCAGTGCTCTATGACTCTATGACTCTGTGCTATAGTACTCTATGATTCTATGACTCTGTGCTGTAGTGCTCTATGATTCTATGCCTCTGTGCTTTAGTGCACTATGACTCTGTGCTGTAGTGCTCTATGAATCTATCCCTCTGTGCTGTATTGCTCTATGACTCTGTGCTGTAGTGCTCTATGGCTCTATGAATCTGTGCTGTAGTGCTCTATGACTCTGTACTGTTGTGCTCTATGCTTCTATGACTCTCTGCTGTAGTGCTCTATGACTCTATGCTGTAGTGCTCTATGACTCTGTGCTCTAGCGCTCTATGATTCTATAACTCTCTGCTGTAGTGCTCTATGACTCTGTGCTGTAGTGCTCTATGGCTCTATGACTCTGTGCTGTAATGCTCTATGGCTCTATGACTCCGTGCTGTTGTGCTCTATCACTCTATGACTCTGTGCTGTAGTGCTCTAAGGCTCTATGACTCTGTGCTGTTGTGCTCTATGATTCTATCACTCTCTGCTGTAGTGCTCTATGACTCTGTGCTGTAGTGCTCTATGACTCTATGCTATAGTGCTCTATGACTCTGTGCTCTACTGCTCTATGATTCTATGACTCTGTGCTGTAGTGCTCTATGACTCTATGACTCTGTGCTGTAGTGCTCTATCACTCTATGACACTGTGCTGTAGTGCTCTGTGAGTCTATGACTCTATGCAGTAGTGCTCTATGACTCCAAGACTGTGCTGTAGTGCTCTATGAATCTGTGACTCTGTGCTATTGTACTCTATGATTCTATTACACTGTGCTATAGTGCTCTATGACTCTGTGCTGTAGTGCTCTATGACTCCATGACTCTGTGCTATAGTACTCTGTGATTCTATGACTCTGTGCTGTAGTGCTCTATGACTATGACTCAATCCTGTCGTGCTCTATGACTCTGTGCTGTTGTGCTCTATGACTCTATGACTCTGTGCTGTTGTGCTCTATGGTTCTATGACTCTGTGCTGTAGGGCTCTATGACTCTGTGCTGTTGTGCTCTATGATTCTATCACTCTCTGCTGTAGTGCTCTATGACTCTGTGCTGTAGTGCTCTATGACTCTATGCTGTAGTGCTCTATGACTCTGTGCTGTAGTGCTCTATGACTCTACGACTCTGTGCTGCAGTGCTCTATGACTCTGTGCTGTAATGCTCTATCACTCTATGACTCTGTGCTCTAGTGCTCTGTGAGTCTATGACTCTGTGCTTTAGTGCTCTATGATTCTATGACTCTGTGCTTTAGTGCTCTTTGAATCTATGACTCTGTGCTGTAGTGCTCTATGTCTATTTGACCCTGTGCTCTAGTGCTCTATGACTCTGTGCTGTAGTGTTCTGTGACTCTGTGCTGTAGTGCTCTATGACTCTATGACTCTGTGCTGTAGTGCTCTATGACTATGCTGTAGTGCTCTATGACTCTATGACTCTATGCTGTAGTGCTCTATGACTCCAAGACTGTGCTGTAGTGCTCTATGACTCTGTGACTCTGTGCTATTGTACTCTATGATTCTATTACTCTGTGCTTTAGTGCTCTATGACTCTGTGACTGTGTGCAGTAGTGCTCTATGACTCTATGACTCTGTGCTGTAGTGCTCTCTGACTCTGTTCTGTAGTGCTCTATGATCCTATCACTCTGTGCTGTAGTGCTCTATGACTCTGTGCTGTAGTGTTCTGTGACTCTGTGCTGTAGTGTTCTATGACTCTATCACTCTGTGCTGTAGTGCTCTGTGACTATGCTGTAGTGCTCTATCACTCTATGACTCTATGCTGTAGTGCTCTATGACTCCAAGACTGTGCTGTTGTGCTCTATGACTCTGTGCTATTGTACTCTATAATTCTATTACTCTGTGCTGTAGTGCTCTATCACTCTGTGCTGCAGTGCTCTATGACTCTATGACTCTGTGCTATAGTACTCTATGATTCTATGACTCTGTGCTGTAGTGCTCTATGACTCTGTGCTCTAGCGCTCTATGATTCTATATCTCTGTACTGTAGTGCTCTATGACTCTCTGCTGTAGTGCTCTATGACTATGACTCTGTGCTGTAGTGCTCTATGACTCTGTGCTGTTGTGCTCTATGACTCTGTGCTGTTGTGCTCTATGACTCTATGACTCTGTGCTGTAATGCTCTATGACTCCAAGCCTGTGCTGTAGTGCTCTATGACTCTGTGACTCTGTGCTATTGTACTCTATAATTCTATTACTCTGTGCTGTAGTGCTCTATCACTCTGTGCTGCAGTGCTCTATGACTCTATGTCTCTGTGCTATAGTGCTCTATCACTCTGTGCTGTAGTGCCCTATGAATCTATGACTCTGTGATGTATTACTCTATGACTCTGTGCTGTAGTGCTCTATGCTTCTATGACTCTCTGCTGTAGTGCTCTATGACTCTATGCTGTAGTGCTCTATGACTCTGTGCTCTAGCGCTCTATGATTCTATAACTCTCTGCTGTAGTGCTCTATGACACTGTGCTGTAGTGCTCTATGGCTCTATGACTCTGTGCTATAATGCTCTATGGCTCTATGACTCTGTGCTGTTGTGCTCTATCACTCTATGACTCTGTGCTGTAGTGCTCTAAGGCTCTATGACTCTGTGCTGTTGTGCTCTATGATTCTATCACTCTATGCTATAGTGCTCTATGACTCTGTGCTCTACTGCTCTATGATTCTATGACTCTGTGCTGTAGTGCTCTATCACTCTATGACACTGTGCTGTAGTGCTCTATGACTCTATGCTGTAGTGCTCTATGACTCCAAGACTATGCTGTAGTGCTCTATGAATCTGTGACTCTGTGCTATTGTACTCTATGATTCTATTACACTGTGCTATAGTGCTCTATGACTCTGTGCTGTAGTGCTCTATGACTATGACTCAATCCTGTAGTGCTCTATGACTCTGTGCTGTTGTGCTCTATGACTCTATGACTCTGTGCTGTTGTGATCTATGGTTCTATGACTCTGTGCTGTAGGGCTCTATGACTCTGTGCTGTTGTGCTCTATGATTCTATCACTCTGTGCTGTAGTGCTCTATGACTCTATGACTCTGTGCTGTAGTGCTCTATGACTATGCTGTAGTGCTCTATGACTCTATGACTCTATGCTGTAGTGCTCTATGACTCCAAGACTGTGCTGTAGTGCTCTATGACTCTGTGACTCTGTGCTATTGTACTCTATGATTCTATTACTCTGTGCTTTAGTGCTCTATGACTCTGTGACTGTGTGCTGTAGTGCTCTATGACTCTATGACTCTGTGCTGTAGTGCTCTTTGACTCTGTTCTGTAGTGCTCTATGATCCTATCACTCTGTGCTGTAGTGCTCTATGACTCTGTGCTGTAGTGTTCTGTGACTCTGTGCTGTAGTGTTCTATGACTCTATCACTCTGTGCTGTAGTGCTCTGTGACTATGCTGTAGTGCTCTATCACTCTATGACTCTATGCTGTAGTGCTCTATGACTCCAAGACTGTGCTGTTGTGCTCTATGACTCTGTGCTATTGTACTCTATAATTCTATTACTCTGTGCTGTAGGGCTCTATCACTCTGTGCTGCAGTGCTCTATGACTCTATGACTCTGTGCTATAGTACTCTATGATTCTATGACTCTGTGCTGTAGTGCTCTATGACTCTGTGCTCTAGCGCTCTATGATTCTATATCTCTGTACTGTAGTGCTCTATGACTCTCTGCTGTAGTGCTCTATGACTATGACTCTGTGCTGTAGTGCTCTATGACTCTGTGCTGTACTGCTCTATGATTCTATGACTCTGTGCTGTAGTGTTCTGTGACTCTGTGCTGTAGTGCTCTATGACTCTATGACTCTGTGCTGTAGTGCTCTATGACTATGCTGTAGTGCTCTATGACTCTATGACTCTATGCTGTAGTGCTCTATGACTCCAAGACTGTGCTGTAGTGCTCTATGACTCTGTGACTCTGTGCTATTGTACTCTATGATTCTATTACTCTGTGCTTTAGTGCTCTATGACTCTGTGACTGTGTGCTGTAGTGCTCTATGACTCTACGACTCTGTGCTGTAGTGCTCTTTGACTCTGTTCTGTAGTGCTCTATGATCCTATCACTCTGTGCTGTAGTGCTCTATGACTCTGTGCTGTAGTGTTCTGTGACTCTGTGCTGTAGTGTTCTATGACTCTATCACTCTGTGCTGTAGTGCTCTGTGACTCTGTTCTGTAGTGCTCTATGATCCTATCACTCTGTGCTGCAGTGCTCTATGACTCTATGACTCTGTGCTATAGTACTCTATGATTCTATGACTCTGTGCTGTAGTGCTCTATGACTCTGTGCTGTAGTGCTCTATGACTATGACTCTGTGCTGTAGTGTTCTATGACTCTGTGCTGTAGTGCTCTATCAGTCTGTGCTGCAGTGCTCTATGACTCTATGACTCTGCGCTATAGTACTCTATGATTCTATGACTCTGTGCTGTAGTGCTCTATCATTCTATGCCTCTGTGCTTTAGTGCTCTATGACTCTGTGCTGTAGTGCTCTATGAATCTATCCCTCTGTGCTGTATTGCTCTATGACTCTGTGCTGTAGTGCTCTATGGCTCTATGAATCTGTGCTGTAGTGCTCTATGACTCTGTACTGTTGTGCTCTATGCTTCTATGACTCTCTGCTGTAGTGCTCTATGACTCTATGCTGTAGTGCTCTATGACTCTGTGCTCTAGCGCTCTATGATTCTATAACTCTCTGCTGTAGTGCTCTATGACTCTGTGCTGTAGTGCTCTATGGCTCTATGACTCTGTGCTGTAATGCTCTATGGCTCTATGACTCCGTGCTGTTGTGCTCTATCACTCTATGACTCTGTGCTGTAGTGCTCTAAGGCTCTATGACTCTGTGCTGTTGTGCTCTATGATTCTATCACTCTCTGCTGTAGTGCTCTATGACTCTGTGCTGTAGTGCTCTATGACTCTATGCTATAGTGCTCTATGACTCTGTGCTCTACTGCTCTATGATTCTATGACTCTGTGCTGTAGTGCTCTATGACTCTATGACTCTGTGCTGTAGTGCTCTATCACTCTATGACACTGTGCTGTAGTGCTCTGTGAGTCTATGACTCTATGCAGTAGTGCTCTATGACTCCAAGACTGTGCTGTAGTGCTCTATGAATCTGTGACTCTGTGCTATTGTACTCTATGATTCTATTACACTGTGCTATAGTGCTCTATGACTCTGTGCTGTAGTGCTCTATGACTCCATGACTCTGTGCTATAGTACTCTGTGATTCTATGACTCTGTGCTGTAGTGCTCTATGACTATGACTCAATCCTGTAGTGCTCTATGACTCTGTGCTGTTGTGCTCTATGACTCTATGACTCTGTGCTGTTGTGCTCTATGGTTCTATGACTCTGTGCTGTAGGGCTCTATGACTCTGTGCTGTTGTGCTCTATGATTCTATCACTCTCTGCTGTAGTGCTCTATGACTCTGTGCTGTAGTGCTCTATGACTCTATGCTGTAGTGCTCTATGACTCTGTGCTGTAGTGCTCTATGACTCTACGACTCTGTGCTGCAGTGCTCTATGACTCTGTGCTGTAATGCTCTATCACTCTATGACTCTGTGCTCTAGTGCTCTGTGAGTCTATGACTCTGTGCTTTAGTGCTCTATGATTCTATGACTCTGTGCTTTAGTGCTCTTTGAATCTATGACTCTGTGCTGTAGTGCTCTATGTCTATTTGACCCTGTGCTCTAGTGCTCTATGACTCTGTGCTGTAGTGTTCTGTGACTCTGTGCTGTAGTGCTCTATGACTCTATGACTCTGTGCTGTAGTGCTCTATGACTATGCTGTAGTGCTCTATGACTCTATGACTCTATGCTGTAGTGCTCTATGACTCCAAGACTGTGCTGTAGTGCTCTATGACTCTGTGACTCTGTGCTATTGTACTCTATGATTCTATTACTCTGTGCTTTAGTGCTCTATAACTCTGTGACTGTGTGCTGTAGTGCTCTATGACTCTATGACTCTGTGCTGTAGTGCTCTTTGACTCTGTTCTGTAGTGCTCTATGATCCTATCACTCTGTGCTGTAGTGCTCTATGACTCTGTGCTGTAGTGTTCTGTGACTCTGTGCTGTAGTGTTCTATGACTCTATCACTCTGTGCTGTAGTGCTCTGTGACTATGCTGTAGTGCTCTATCACTCTATGACTCTATGCTGTAGTGCTCTATGACTCCAAGACTGTGCTGTTGTGCTCTATGACTCTGTGCTATTGTACTCTATAATTCTATTACTCTGTGCTGTAGGGCTCTATCACTCTGTGCTGCAGTGCTCTATGACTCTATGACTCTGTGCTATAGTACTCTATGATTCTATGACTCTGTGCTGTAGTGCTCTATGACTCTGTGCTGTAGTGCTCTATGACTATGACTCTGTGCTGTAGTGCTCTATGACTCTGTGCTGTAGTGCTCTATCAGTCTGTGCTGCAGTGCTCTATGACTCTATGACTCTGTGCTATAGTACTCTATGATTCTATGACTCTGTGCTGTAGTGCTCTATGATTCTATGCCTCTGTGCTTTAGTGCTCTATGACTCTGTGCTGTAGTGCTCTATGAATCTATCCCTCTGTGCTGTATTGCTCTATGACTCTGTGCTGTAGTGCTCTATGGCTCTATGAATCTGTGCTGTAGTGCTCTATGACTCTGTACTGTTGTGCTCTATGCTTCTATGACTCTCTGCTGTAGTGCTCTATGACTCTATGCTGTAGTGCTCTATGACTCTGTGCTCTAGCGCTCTATGATTCTATAACTCTCTGCTGTAGTGCTCTATGACTCTGTGCTGTAGTGCTCTATGGCTCTATGACTCTGTGCTGTAATGCTCTATGGCTCTATGACTCCGTGCTGTTGTGCTCTATCACTCTATGACTCTGTGCTGTAGTGCTCTAAGGCTCTATGACTCTGTGCTGTTGTGCTCTATGATTCTATCACTCTCTGCTGTAGTGCTCTATGACTCTGTGCTGTAGTGCTCTATGACTCTATGCTATAGTGCTCTATGACTCTGTGCTCTACTGCTCTATGATTCTATGACTCTGTGCTGTAGTGCTCTATGACTCTATGACTCTGTGCTGTAGTGCTCTATCACTCTATGACACTGTGCTGTAGTGCTCTGTGAGTCTATGACTCTATGCAGTAGTGCTCTATGACTCCAAGACTGTGCTGTAGTGCTCTATGAATCTGTGACTCTGTGCTATTGTACTCTATAATTCTATTACACTGTGCTATAGTGCTCTATGACTCTGTGCTGTAGTGCTCTATGACTCCATGACTCTGTGCTATAGTACTCTGTGATTCTATGACTCTGTGCTGTAGTGCTCTATGACTATGACTCAATCCTGTCGTGCTCTATGACTCTGTGCTGTTGTGCTCTATGACTCTATGACTCTGTGCTGTTGTGCTCTATGGTTCTATGACTCTGTGCTGTAGGGCTCTATGACTCTGTGCTGTTGTGCTCTATGATTCTATCACTCTCTGCTGTAGTGCTCTATGACTCTGTGCTGTAGTGCTCTATGACTCTATGCTGTAGTGCTCTATGACTCTGTGCTGTAGTGCTCTATGACTCTACGACTCTGTGCTGCAGTGCTCTATGACTCTGTGCTGTAATGCTCTATCACTCTATGACTCTGTGCTCTCGTGCTCTGTGAGTCTATGACTCTGTGCTTTAGTGCTCTATGATTCTATGACTCTGTGCTGTAGTGCTCTATGTCTATTTGACCCTGTGCTCTAGTGCTCTATGACTCTGTGCTGTAGTGTTCTGTGACTCTGTGCTGTAGTGCTCTATGACTCTATGACTCTGTGCTGTAGTGCTCTATGACTATGCTGTAGTGCTCTATGACTCTATGACTCTATGCTGTAGTGCTCTATGACTCCAAGACTGTGCTGTAGTGCTCTATGACTCTGTGACTCTGTGCTATTGTACTCTATGATTCTATTACTCTGTGCTTTAGTGCTCTATGACTCTGTGACTGTGTGCAGTAGTGCTCTATGACTCTATGACTCTGTGCTGTAGTGCTCTCTGACTCTGTTCTGTAGTGCTCTATGATCCTATCACTCTGTGCTGTAGTGCTCTATGACTCTGTGCTGTAGTGTTCTGTGACTCTGTGCTGTAGTGTTCTATGACTCTATCACTCTGTGCTGTAGTGCTCTGTGACTATGCTGTAGTGCTCTATCACTCTATGACTCTATGCTGTAGTGCTCTATGACTCCAAGACTGTGCTGTTGTGCTCTATGACTCTGTGCTATTGTACTCTATAATTCTATTACTCTGTGCTGTAGTGCTCTATCACTCTGTGCTGCAGTGCTCTATGACTCTATGACTCTGTGCTATAGTACTCTATGATTCTATGACTCTGTGCTGTAGTGCTCTATGACTCTGTGCTCTAGCGCTCTATGATTCTATATCTCTGTACTGTAGTGCTCTATGACTCTCTGCTGTAGTGCTCTATGACTATGACTCTGTGCTGTAGTGCTCTATGACTCTGTGCTGTTGTGCTCTATGACTCTGTGCTGTTGTGCTCTATGACTCTATGACTCTGTGCTGTAATGCTCTATGACTCCAAGCCTGTGCTGTAGTGCTCTATGACTCTGTGACTCTGTGCTATTGTACTCTATAATTCTATTACTCTGTGCTGTAGTGCTCTATCACTCTGTGCTGTAGTGCTCTATGGCTCTATGACTCTGTGCTATAATGCTCTATGGCTCTATGACTCTGTGCTGTTGTGCTCTATCACTCTATGACTCTGTGCTGTAGTGCTCTAAGGCTCTATGACTCTGTGCTGTTGTGCTCTATGATTCTATCACTCTATGCTATAGTGCTCTATGACTCTGTGCTCTACTGCTCTATGATTCTATGACTCTGTGCTGTAGTGCTCTATCACTCTATGACACTGTGCTGTAGTGCTCTATGACTCTATGCTGTAGTGCTCTATGACTCCAAGACTATGCTGTAGTGCTCTATGAATCTGTGACTCTGTGCTATTGTACTCTATGATTCTATTACACTGTGCTATAGTGCTCTATGACTCTGTGCTGTAGTGCTCTATGACTATGACTCAATCCTGTAGTGCTCTATGACTCTGTGCTGTTGTGCTCTATGACTCTATGACTCTGTGCTGTTGTGATCTATGGTTCTATGACTCTGTGCTGTAGGGCTCTATGACTCTGTGCTGTTGTGCTCTATGATTCTATCACTCTCTGCTGTAGTGCTCTATGACTCTGTGCTGTAGTGCTCTATGACTCTACAACTCTGTGCCTTAGTGCTCTATAACTGTGCTGTGGTGCTCTATGACTCTATGACTCTGTGCTATAGTGCTCTATGACTCTGTGCTGTAATGCTCTGTCACTCTATGACTCTGTGCTCTAGTGCTCTGTGAGTCTATGCTGTAGTGCTCTATGACTCTGTGCTATTGTGCTCTATGACTCTATGACTCTGTTCTGTAGTGCTGTCTGACTCTATGATTCTGTGCTGTAATGCTCTGTGACTCTGTGCTGTAGTGCTCTATGACACTATGACTCTGTGCTGTAGTGCTCTATGACTCTATGCTGTAGTGCTCTATGACTCTGTGCTCTAGCGCTCTATGATTCTATAACTCTCTGCTGTAGTGCTCTATGACACTGTGCTGTAGTGCTCTATGGTTCTATGACTTTGTGCTGTTGTGCTCTATCACTCTATGACTCTGTGCTGTAGTGCTCTAAGGTTCTATGACTCTGTGCTGTTGAGCTCTATGATTCTATCACTCTATGCTATAGTGCTCTATGACTCTGTGCTCTACTGCTCTATGATGCTATGACTCTGTGCTGTAGTGCTCTATGACTCTATGACTCTGTGCTGTAGTGCTCTATCACTCTATGACACTGTGCTGCAGTGCTCTATGACTCTATGACTCTATGCTGTAGTGCTCTATGACTCCAAGACTATGCTGTAGTGCTCTATGAATCTGTGACTCTGTGCTATTGTACTCTATGATTCTATTACACTGTGCTATAGTGCTCTATGACTCTGTGCTGTAGTGCTCTATGACTCCATGACTCTGTGCTATAGTACTCTATGATTCTTTGACACTGTGCTGTAGTGCTCTATGACTCTGTGCTCTAGCGCTCTATGATTCTATATCTCTGTACTGTAGTGCTCTATGACTCTCTGCTGTAGTGCTCTATGACTATGACTCTGTGCTGTAGTGCTCTATGACTCTGTGCTGTTGTGCTCTATGACTCTGTGCTGTTGTGCTCTATGACTCTATGACTCTGTGCTGTAATGCTCTATGACTCCAAGCCTGTGCTGTAGTGCTCTATGACTCTGTGACTCTGTGCTATTGTACTCTATAATTCTATTACTCTGTGCTGTAGTGCTCTATCACTCTGTGCTGCAGTGCTCTATGACTCTATGTCTCTGTGCTATAGTGCTCTATCACTCTGTGCTGTAGTGCCCTATGAATCTATGACTCTGTGATGTATTACTCTATGACTCTGTGCTGTAGTGCTCTATGCTTCTATGACTCTCTGCTGTAGTGCTCTATGACTCTATGCTGTAGTGCTCTATGACTCTGTGCTCTAGCGCTCTATGATTCTATAACTCTCTGCTGTAGTGCTCTATGACACTGTGCTGTAGTGCTCTATGGCTCTATGACTCTGTGCTATAATGCTCTATGGCTCTATGACTCTGTGCTGTTGTGCTCTATCACTCTATGACTCTGTGCTGTAGTGCTCTAAGGCTCTATGACTCTGTGCTGTTGTGCTCTATGATTCTATCACTCTATGCTATAGTGCTCTATGACTCTGTGCTCTACTGCTCTATGATTCTATGACTCTGTGCTGTAGTGCTCTATCACTCTATGACACTGTGCTGTAGTGCTCTATGACTCTATGCTGTAGTGCTCTATGACTCCAAGACTATGCTGTAGTGCTCTATGAATCTGTGACTCTGTGCTATTGTACTCTATGATTCTATTACACTGTGCTATAGTGCTCTATGACTCTGTGCTGTAGTGCTCTATGACTATGACTCAATCCTGTAGTGCTCTATGACTCTGTGCTGTTGTGCTCTATGACTCTATGACTCTGTGCTGTTGTGATCTATGGTTCTATGACTCTGTGCTGTAGGGCTCTATGACTCTGTGCTGTTGTGCTCTATGATTCTATCACTCTCTGCTGTAGTGCTCTATGACTCTGTGCTGTAGTGCTCTATGACTCTGTGCTGTAGTGCTCTATGACTCTACAACTCTGTGCCTTAGTGCTCTATAACTGTGCTGTGGTGCTCTATGACTCTATGACTCTGTGCTATAGTGCTCTATGACTCTGTGCTGTAATGCTCTGTCACTCTATGACTCTGTGCTCTAGTGCTCTGTGAGTCTATGCTGTAGTGCTCTATGACTCTGTGCTATTGTGCTCTATGACTCTATGACTCTGTTCTGTAGTGCTGTCTGACTCTATGATTCTGTGCTGTAATGCTCTGTGACTCTGTGCTGTAGTGCTCTATGACACTATGACTCTGTGCTGTAGTGCTCTATGACTCTATGCTGTAGTGCTCTATGACTCTGTGCTCTAGCGCTCTATGATTCTATAACTCTCTGCTGTAGTGCTCTATGACACTGTGCTGTAGTGCTCTATGGTTCTATGACTTTGTGCTGTTGTGCTCTATCACTCTATGACTCTGTGCTGTAGTGCTCTAAGGTTCTATGACTCTGTGCTGTTGAGCTCTATGATTCTATCACTCTATGCTATAGTGCTCTATGACTCTGTGCTCTACTGCTCTATGATGCTATGACTCTGTGCTGTAGTGCTCTATGACTCTATGACTCTGTGCTGTAGTGCTCTATCACTCTATGACACTGTGCTGCAGTGCTCTATGACTCTATGACTCTATGCTGTAGTGCTCTATGACTCCAAGACTATGCTGTAGTGCTCTATGAATCTGTGACTCTGTGCTATTGTACTCTATGATTCTATTCCACTGTGCTATAGTGCTCTATGACTCTGTGCTGTAGTGCTCTATGACTCCATGACTCTGTGCTATAGTACTCTATGATTCTTTGACACTGTGCTGTAGTGCTCTATGACTATGACTCAATCTTGTAGTGCTCTATGACTCTGTGCTGTTGTGCTCTATGACTCTATGACTCTGTGCTGTTGTGCTCTATGGTTCTATGACTCTGTGCTGTAGGGCTCTATGACTCTGTGCTGTTGTGCTCTATGATTCTATCACTCTCTGCTGTAGTGCTCTATGACTCTATGCTGTAGTGCTCTAAGACTCTGTGCTGTAGTGCTCTGTGACTCTATGACTCTGTGCTGTAGTGCTCTCTGACTCTGTGCTGTGGTGCTCTATGACTCTATGACCCTGTCTGTAGTGCTCTGTGAGTCTGTGCTGTAGTGCTGTATGACTCTATGACTCTGTGTTGTAGTGCTCTATGACTCTGTGCTGTAGTGCTCTATGACTGTGCAGTAGTGCTCTCTGACTGTGCTTTAGTGCTCTATGACTCTGCGCTGTACTGCCTTATCGCTCTATGACGCTGTGCTATAGTACTCTATGTGCTGTAGTGCTCTGTGACTGTGCTGTAGTGCTCTATGACACTGTGCTGTAGTGCTCTATGACTCTATGACTCTGTGCTGTAGTGCTCTATGACTCTATGACTCTGTGCTGTAATGCTCTATCACTCTATCACTCGGTGCGGTAGTGCTCTTTGGCTCTATGACTCTGTGCTGTAGTGCTCCATGATTCTATGACTCTGTGCCGTAGTGCTCTATGACTCTATGACACTGTGCAGTAGTGCTCTGTGACTTTGTGCTGTAGTGCTCTATGACTCGATGACTGTGCTGTAGTGCTCTATGTCTCTATGAGTCTGTGCTGTCGTGCTCTATGACTCTATGACTCTGTGCTGTAGTACTCTATGATTCTATGACTCTGTGCTGTAGTACTCTATGACTCTGTGCTATAGTACTCTATGATTCTATGACTCTGTTCTGTAGTGCTCTATGATTCTATGACTCTGTGCTGCAGTGCTCTATGACTCCAAGACTGTGCTGTAGTGCTCTATGACTCTGTGCTGTACTGCTCTATGATTCTACGACTCTGTGCTGTAGTGCTCTATGACTCTATGACTCTGTGCTGTAGTGCTCTATCACTCTGTGCTGCAGTGCTCTATGACTCTATGACTCTGTGCTATAGTACTCTATAATTCTATGACTCTGTGCTGTAGTGCTCTATGACTCTGTGCTGTAGTGCTCTATGACTATGACTCTGTGCTGTAGTGCTCTATGACTCTATGACTCTGTGCTGTTGTGCTCTATGCTTCTATGACTCTGTGCTGTAGGGCTCTATGACTCTGTGCTGTTGTGCTCTATGATTCTATCACTCTCTGCTGTAGTGCTCTATGACTCTGTGCTGTAGTGCTCTATGACTCTATGCTGTAGTGCTCTATGACTCTGTGCTGTAGTGCTCTATGACTCTACGACTCTGTGCTGTAGTGCTCTATGACTCTGTGCTGTAATGCTCTATCACTCTATGACTCTGTGCTCTAGTGCTCTGTGAGTCTATGACTCTGTGCTTTAGTGCTCTATGATTCTATGACTCTGTGCTTTAGTGCTCTTTGAATCTATGACTCTGTGCTGTAGTGCTCTATGTCTATTTGACCCTGTGCTCTAGTGCTCTATGACTCTGTGCTGTAGTGTTCTGTGACTCTGTGCTGTAGTGCTCTATGACTCTATGACTCTGTGCTGTAGTGCTCTATGACTCTATGACTCTGTGCTGTAGTGCTCTATGACTATGCTGTAGTGCTCTATGACTCTATGACTCTATGCTGTAGTGCTCTATGACTCCAAGACTGTGCTGTAGTGCTCTATGACTCTGTGACTCTGTGCTATTGTACTCTATGATTCTATTACTCTGTGCTTTAGTGCTCTATGACTCTGTGACTGTGTGCTGTAGTGCTCTATGACTCTATGACTCTGTGCTGTAGTGCTCTTTGACTCTGTTCTGTAGTGCTCTATGATCCTATCACTCTGTGCTGTAGTGCTCTATGACTCTGTGCTGTAGTGTTCTGTGACTCTGTGCTGTAGTGTTCTATGACTCTATCACTCTGTGCTGTAGTGCTCTGTGACTATGCTGTAGTGCTCTATCACTCTATGACTCTATGCTGTAGTGCTCTATGACTCCAAGACTGTGCTGTTGTGCTCTATGACTCTGTGCTATTGTACTCTATAATTCTATTACTCTGTGCTGTAGGGCTCTATCACTCTGTGCTGCAGTGCTCTATGACCCTATGACTCTGTGCTATAGTACTCTATGATTCTATGACTCTGTGCTGTAGTGCTCTATGACTCTGTGCTCTAGCGCTCTATGATTCTATATCTCTGTACTGTAGTGCTCTATGACTCTCTGCTGTAGTGCTCTATGACTATGACTCTGTGCTGTAGTGCTCTATGACTCTGTGCTGTACTGCTCTATGATTCTATGACTCTGTGCTGTAGTGTTCTGTGACTCTGTGCTGTAGTGCTCTATGACTCTATGACTCTGTGCTGTAGTGCTCTATGACTATGCTGTAGTGCTCTATGACTCTATGACTCTATGCTGTAGTGCTCTATGACTCCAAGACTGTGCTGTAGTGCTCTATGACTCTGTGACTCTGTGCTATTGTACTCTATGATTCTATTACTCTGTGCTTTAGTGCTCTATGACTCTGTGACTGTGTGCTGTAGTGCTCTATGACTCTATGACTCTGTGCTGTAGTGCTCTTTGACTCTGTTCTGTAGTGCTCTATGATCCTATCACTCTGTGCTGTAGTGTTCTGTGACTCTGTGCTGTAGTGCTCTATGACTCTATCACTCTGTGCTGTAGTGCTCTGTGACTATGCTGTAGTGCTCTATCACTCTATGACTCTATGCTGTAGTGCTCTATGACTCCAAGACTGTGCTGTTGTGCTCTATGACTCTGTGCTATTGTACTCTATAATTCTATTACTCTGTGCTGTAGGGCTCTATCACTCTGTGCTGCAGTGCTCTATGACTCTATGACTCTGTGCTATAGTACTCTATGATTCTATGACTCTGTGCTGTAGTGCTCTATGACTCTGTGCTGTAGTGCTCTATGACTATGACTCTGTGCTGTAGTGCTCTATGACTCTGTGCTGTAGTGCTCTATCAGTCTGTGCTGCAGTGCTCTATGACTCTATGACTCTGTGCTATAGTACTCTATGATTCTATGACTCTGTGCTGTAGTGCTCTATGATTCTATGCCTCTGTGCTTTAGTGCTCTATGACTCTGTGCTGTAGTGCTCTATGAATCTATCCCTCTGTGCTGTATTGCTCTATGACTCTGTGCTGTAGTGCTCTATGGCTCTATGAATCTGTGCTGTAGTGCTCTATGACTCTGTACTGTTGTGCTCTATGCTTCTATGACTCTCTGCTGTAGTGCTCTATGACTCTATGCTGTAGTGCTCTATGACTCTGTGCTCTAGCGCTCTATGATTCTATAACTCTCTGCTGTAGTGCTCTATGACTCTGTGCTGTAGTGCTCTATGGCTCTATGACTCTGTGCTGTAATGCTCTATGGCTCTATGACTCCGTGCTGTTGTGCTCTATCACTCTATGACTCTGTGCTGTAGTGCTCTAAGGCTCTATGACTCTGTGCTGTTGTGCTCTATGATTCTATCACTCTCTGCTGTAGTGCTCTATGACTCTGTGCTGTAGTGCTCTATGACTCTATGCTATAGTGCTCTATGACTCTGTGCTCTACTGCTCTATGATTCTATGACTCTGTGCTGTAGTGCTCTATGACTCTATGACTCTGTGCTGTAGTGCTCTATCACTCTATGACACTGTGCTGTAGTGCTCTATGAGTCTATGACTCTATGCAGTCGTGCTCTATGACTCCAAGACTGTGCAGTAGTGCTCTATGACTCCAAGACTGTGCTGTAGTGCTCTATGAATCTGTGACTCTGTGCTATTGTACTCTATGATTCTATTACACTGTGCTATAGTGCTCTATGACTCTGTGCTGTAGTGCTCTATGACTCCATGACTCTGTGCTATAGTACTCTGTGATTCTATGACTCTGTGCTGTAGTGCTCTATGACTATGACTCAATCCTGTAGTGCTCTATGACTCTGTGCTGTTGTGCTCTATGACTCTATGACTCTGTGCTGTTGTGCTCTATGCTTCTATGACTCTGTGCTGTAGGGCTCTATGACTCTGTGCTGTTGTGCTCTATGATTCTATCACTCTCTGCTGTAGTGCTCTATGACTCTGTGCTGTAGTGCTCTATGACTCTATGCTGTAGTGCTCTATGACTCTGTGCTGTAGTGCTCTATGACTCTACGACTCTGTGCTGCAGTGCTCTATGACTCTGTGCTGTAATGCTCTATCACTCTATGACTATGTGCTCTAGTGCTCTGTGAGTCTATGACTCTGTGCTTTAGTGCTCTATGATTCTATGACTCTGTGCTTTAGTGCTCTTTGAATCTATGACTCTGTGCTGTAGTGCTCTATGTCTATTTGACCCTGTGCTCTAGTGCTCTATGACTCTGTGCTGTAGTGTTCTGTGACTCTGTGCTGTAGTGCTCTATGACTCTATGACTCTGTGCTGTAGTGCTCTATGACTATGCTGTAGTGCTCTATGACTCTATGACTCTATGCTGTAGTGCTCTATGACTCCAAGACTGTGCTGTAGTGCTCTATGACTCTGTGACTCTGTGCTATTGTACTCTATGATTCTATTACTCTGTGCTTTAGTGCTCTATGACTCTGTGACTGTGTGCTGTAGTGCTCTATGACTCTATGACTCTGTGCTGTTGTGCTCTCTGACTCTGTTCTGTAGTGCTCTATGATCCTATCACTCTGTGCTGTAGTGCTCTATGACTCTGTGCTGTAGTGTTCTGTGACTCTGTGCTGTAGTGTTCTATGACTCTATCACTCTGTGCTGTAGTGCTCTGTGACTATGCTGTACTGCTCTATCACTCTATGACTCTATGCTGTAGTGCTCTATGACTCCAAGACTGTGCTGTTGTGCTCTATGACTCTGTGCTATTGTACTCTATAATTCTATTACTCTGTGCTGTAGTGCTCTATCACTCTGTGCTGCAGTGCTCTATGACTCTATGACTCTGTGCTATAGTACTCTATGATTCTATGACTCTGTGCTGTTGTGCTCTATGATTCTATCACTCTCTGCTGTAGTGCTCTATGACTCTGTGCTGTAGTGCTCTATGACTCTGTGCTGTAGTGCTCTATGACTCTACAACTCTGTGCCTTAGTGCTCTATAACTGTGCTGTGGTGCTCTATGACTCTATGACTCTGTGCTATAGTGCTCTATGACTCTGTGCTGTAATGCTCTGTCACTCTATGACTCTGTGCTCTAGTGCTCTGTGAGTCTATGCTGTAGTGCTCTATGACTCTGTGCTATTGTGCTCTATGACTCTATGACTCTGTTCTGTAGTGCTGTCTGACTCTATGATTCTGTGCTGTAATGCTCTGTGACTCTGTGCTGTAGTGCTCTATGACACTATGACTCTGTGCTGTAGTGCTCTATGACTCTATGCTGTAGTGCTCTATGACTCTGTGCTCTAGCGCTCTATGATTCTATAACTCTCTGCTGTAGTGCTCTATGACACTGTGCTGTAGTGCTCTATGGTTCTATGACTTTGTGCTGTTGTGCTCTATCACTCTATGACTCTGTGCTGTAGTGCTCTAAGGTTCTATGACTCTGTGCTGTTGAGCTCTATGATTCTATCACTCTATGCTATAGTGCTCTATGACTCTGTGCTCTACTGCTCTATGATGCTATGACTCTGTGCTGTAGTGCTCTATGACTCTATGACTCTGTGCTGTAGTGCTCTATCACTCTATGACACTGTGCTGCAGTGCTCTATGACTCTATGACTCTATGCTGTAGTGCTCTATGACTCCAAGACTATGCTGTAGTGCTCTATGAATCTGTGACTCTGTGCTATTGTACTCTATGATTCTATTACACTGTGCTATAGTGCTCTATGACTCTGTGCTGTAGTGCTCTATGACTCCATGACTCTGTGCTATAGTACTCTATGATTCTTTGACACTGTGCTGTAGTGCTCTATGACTCTGTGCTCTAGCGCTCTATGATTCTATATCTCTGTACTGTAGTGCTCTATGACTCTCTGCTGTAGTGCTCTATGACTATGACTCTGTGCTGTAGTGCTCTATGACTCTGTGCTGTTGTGCTCTATGACTCTGTGCTGTTGTGCTCTATGACTCTATGACTCTGTGCTGTAATGCTCTATGACTCCAAGCCTGTGCTGTAGTGCTCTATGACTCTGTGACTCTGTGCTATTGTACTCTATAATTCTATTACTCTGTGCTGTAGTGCTCTATCACTCTGTGCTGCAGTGCTCTATGACTCTATGTCTCTGTGCTATAGTGCTCTATCACTCTGTGCTGTAGTGCCCTATGAATCTATGACTCTGTGATGTATTACTCTATGACTCTGTGCTGTAGTGCTCTATGCTTCTATGACTCTCTGCTGTAGTGCTCTATGACTCTATGCTGTAGTGCTCTATGACTCTGTGCTCTAGCGCTCTATGATTCTATAACTCTCTGCTGTAGTGCTCTATGACACTGTGCTGTAGTGCTCTATGGCTCTATGACTCTGTGCTATAATGCTCTATGGCTCTATGACTCTGTGCTGTTGTGCTCTATCACTCTATGACTCTGTGCTGTAGTGCTCTAAGGCTCTATGACTCTGTGCTGTTGTGCTCTATGATTCTATCACTCTATGCTATAGTGCTCTATGACTCTGTGCTCTACTGCTCTATGATTCTATGACTCTGTGCTGTAGTGCTCTATCACTCTATGACACTGTGCTGTAGTGCTCTATGACTCTATGCTGTAGTGCTCTATGACTCCAAGACTATGCTGTAGTGCTCTATGAATCTGTGACTCTGTGCTATTGTACTCTATGATTCTATTACACTGTGCTATAGTGCTCTATGACTCTGTGCTGTAGTGCTCTATGACTATGACTCAATCCTGTAGTGCTCTATGACTCTGTGCTGTTGTGCTCTATGACTCTATGACTCTGTGCTGTTGTGATCTATGGTTCTATGACTCTGTGCTGTAGGGCTCTATGACTCTGTGCTGTTGTGCTCTATGATTCTATCACTCTCTGCTGTAGTGCTCTATGACTCTGTGCTGTAGTGCTCTATGACTCTACAACTCTGTGCCTTAGTGCTCTATAACTGTGCTGTGGTGCTCTATGACTCTATGACTCTGTGCTATAGTGCTCTATGACTCTGTGCTGTAATGCTCTGTCACTCTATGACTCTGTGCTCTAGTGCTCTGTGAGTCTATGCTGTAGTGCTCTATGACTCTGTGCTATTGTGCTCTATGACTCTATGACTCTGTTCTGTAGTGCTGTCTGACTCTATGATTCTGTGCTGTAATGCTCTGTGACTCTGTGCTGTAGTGCTCTATGACACTATGACTCTGTGCTGTAGTGCTCTATGACTCTATGCTGTAGTGCTCTATGACTCTGTGCTCTAGCGCTCTATGATTCTATAACTCTCTGCTGTAGTGCTCTATGACACTGTGCTGTAGTGCTCTATGGTTCTATGACTTTGTGCTGTTGTGCTCTATCACTCTATGACTCTGTGCTGTAGTGCTCTAAGGTTCTATGACTCTGTGCTGTTGAGCTCTATGATTCTATCACTCTATGCTATAGTGCTCTATGACTCTGTGCTCTACTGCTCTATGATGCTATGACTCTGTGCTGTAGTGCTCTATGACTCTATGACTCTGTGCTGTAGTGCTCTATCACTCTATGACACTGTGCTGCAGTGCTCTATGACTCTATGACTCTATGCTGTAGTGCTCTATGACTCCAAGACTATGCTGTAGTGCTCTATGAATCTGTGACTCTGTGCTATTGTACTCTATGATTCTATTCCACTGTGCTATAGTGCTCTATGACTCTGTGCTGTAGTGCTCTATGACTCCATGACTCTGTGCTATAGTACTCTATGATTCTTTGACACTGTGCTGTAGTGCTCTATGACTATGACTCAATCTTGTAGTGCTCTATGACTCTGTGCTGTTGTGCTCTATGACTCTATGACTCTGTGCTGTTGTGCTCTATGGTTCTATGACTCTGTGCTGTAGGGCTCTATGACTCTGTGCTGTTGTGCTCTATGATTCTATCACTCTCTGCTGTAGTGCTCTATGACTCTATGCTGTAGTGCTCTAAGACTCTGTGCTGTAGTGCTCTGTGACTCTATGACTCTGTGCTGTAGTGCTCTCTGACTCTGTGCTGTGGTGCTCTATGACTCTATGACCCTGTCTGTAGTGCTCTGTGAGTCTGTGCTGTAGTGCTGTATGACTCTATGACTCTGTGTTGTAGTGCTCTATGACTCTGTGCTGTAGTGCTCTATGACTGTGCAGTAGTGCTCTCTGACTGTGCTTTAGTGCTCTATGACTCTGCGCTGTACTGCCTTATCGCTCTATGACGCTGTGCTATAGTACTCTATGTGCTGTAGTGCTCTGTGACTGTGCTGTAGTGCTCTATGACACTGTGCTGTAGTGCTCTATGACTCTATGACTCTGTGCTGTAGTGCTCTATGACTCTATGACTCTGTGCTGTAATGCTCTATCACTCTATCACTCGGTGCGGTAGTGCTCTTTGGCTCTATGACTCTGTGCTGTAGTGCTCCATGATTCTATGACTCTGTGCCGTAGTGCTCTATGACTCTATGACACTGTGCAGTAGTGCTCTGTGACTTTGTGCTGTAGTGCTCTATGACTCGATGACTGTGCTGTAGTGCTCTATGTCTCTATGAGTCTGTGCTGTCGTGCTCTATGACTCTATGACTCTGTGCTGTAGCACTCTATGACTCTGTGCTATAGTACTCTATGATTCTATGACTCTGTTCTGTAGTGCTCTATGATTCTATGACTCTGTGCTGCAGTGCTCTATGACTCCAAGACTGTGCTGTAGTGCTCTATGACTCTGTGCTGTACTGCTCTATGATTCTACGACTCTGTGCTGTAGTGCTCTATGACTCTATGACTCTGTGCTGTAGTGCTCTATCACTCTGTGCTGCAGTGCTCTATGACTCTATGACTCTGTGCTATAGTACTCTATAATTCTATGACTCTGTGCTGTAGTGCTCTATGACTCTGTGCTGTAGTGCTCTATGACTATGACTCTGTGCTGTAGTGCTCTATGACTCTATGACTCTGTGCTGTTGTGCTCTATGCTTCTATGACTCTGTGCTGTAGGGCTCTATGACTCTGTGCTGTTGTGCTCTATGATTCTATCACTCTCTGCTGTAGTGCTCTATGACTCTGTGCTGTAGTGCTCTATGACTCTATGCTGTAGTGCTCTATGACTCTGTGCTGTAGTGCTCTATGACTCTACGACTCTGTGCTGTAGTGCTCTATGACTCTGTGCTGTAATGCTCTATCACTCTATGACTCTGTGCTCTAGTGCTCTGTGAGTCTATGACTCTGTGCTTTAGTGCTCTATGATTCTATGACTCTGTGCTTTAGTGCTCTTTGAATCTATGACTCTGTGCTGTAGTGCTCTATGTCTATTTGACCCTGTGCTCTAGTGCTCTATGACTCTGTGCTGTAGTGTTCTGTGACTCTGTGCTGTAGTGCTCTATGACTCTGTGACTCTGTGCTATTGTACTCTATGATTCTATTACTCTGTGCTTTAGTGCTCTATGACTCTGTGACTGTGTGCTGTAGTGCTCTATGACTCTATGACTCTGTGCTGTAGTGCTCTTTGACTCTGTTCTGTAGTGCTCTATGATCCTATCACTCTGTGCTGTAGTGCTCTATGACTCTGTGCTGTAGTGTTCTGTGACTCTGTGCTGTAGTGTTCTATGACTCTATCACTCTGTGCTGTAGTGCTCTGTGACTATGCTGTAGTGCTCTATCACTCTATGACTCTATGCTGTAGTGCTCTATGACTCCAAGACTGTGCTGTTGTGCTCTATGACTCTGTGCTATTGTACTCTATAATTCTATTACTCTGTGCTGTAGGGCTCTATCACTCTGTGCTGCAGTGCTCTATGACCCTATGACTCTGTGCTATAGTACTCTATGATTCTATGACTCTGTGCTGTAGTGCTCTATGACTCTGTGCTCTAGCGCTCTATGATTCTATATCTCTGTACTGTAGTGCTCTATGACTCTCTGCTGTAGTGCTCTATGACTATGACTCTGTGCTGTAGTGCTCTATGACTCTGTGCTGTACTGCTCTATGATTCTATGACTCTGTGCTGTAGTGTTCTGTGACTCTGTGCTGTAGTGCTCTATGACTCTATGACTCTGTGCTGTAGTGCTCTATGACTATGCTGTAGTGCTCTATGACTCTATGACTCTATGCTGTAGTGCTCTATGACTCCAAGACTGTGCTGTAGTGCTCTATGACTCTGTGACTCTGTGCTATTGTACTCTATGATTCTATTACTCTGTGCTTTAGTGCTCTATGACTCTGTGACTGTGTGCTGTAGTGCTCTATGACTCTATGACTCTGTGCTGTAGTGCTCTTTGACTCTGTTCTGTAGTGCTCTATGATCCTATCACTCTGTGCTGTAGTGTTCTGTGACTCTGTGCTGTAGTGTTCTATGACTCTATCACTCTGTGCTGTAGTGCTCTGTGACTATGCTGTAGTGCTCTATCACTCTATGACTCTATGCTGTAGTGCTCTATGACTCCAAGACTGTGCTGTTGTGCTCTATGACTCTGTGCTATTGTACTCTATAATTCTATTACTCTGTGCTGTAGGGCTCTATCACTCTGTGCTGCAGTGCTCTATGACTCTATGACTCTGTGCTATAGTACTCTATGATTCTATGACTCTGTGCTGTAGTGCTCTATGACTCTGTGCTGTAGTGCTCTATGACTATGACTCTGTGCTGTAGTGCTCTATGACTCTGTGCTGTAGTGCTCTATCAGTCTGTGCTGCAGTGCTCTATGACTCTATGACTCTGTGCTATAGTACTCTATGATTCTATGACTCTGTGCTGTAGTGCTCTATGATTCTATGCCTCTGTGCTTTAGTGCTCTATGACTCTGTGCTGTAGTGCTCTATGAATCTATCCCTCTGTGCTGTATTGCTCTATGACTCTGTGCTGTAGTGCTCTATGGCTCTATGAATCTGTGCTGTAGTGCTCTATGACTCTGTACTGTTGTGCTCTATGCTTCTATGACTCTCTGCTGTAGTGCTCTATGACTCTATGCTGTAGTGCTCTATGACTCTGTGCTCTAGCGCTCTATGATTCTATAACTCTCTGCTGTAGTGCTCTATGACTCTGTGCTGTAGTGCTCTATGGCTCTATGACTCTGTGCTGTAATGCTCTATGGCTCTATGACTCCGTGCTGTTGTGCTCTATCACTCTATGACTCTGTGCTGTAGTGCTCTAAGGCTCTATGACTCTGTGCTGTTGTGCTCTATGATTCTATCACTCTCTGCTGTAGTGCTCTATGACTCTGTGCTGTAGTGCTCTATGACTCTATGCTATAGTGCTCTATGACTCTGTGCTCTACTGCTCTATGATTCTATGACTCTGTGCTGTAGTGCTCTATGACTCTATGACTCTGTGCTGTAGTGCTCTATCACTCTATGACACTGTGCTGTAGTGCTCTATGAGTCTATGACTCTATGCAGTAGTGCTCTATGACTCCAAGACTGTGCTGTAGTGCTCTATGAATCTGTGACTCTGTGCTATTGTACTCTATGATTCTATTACACTGTGCTATAGTGCTCTATGACTCTGTGCTGTAGTGCTCTATGACTCCATGACTCTGTGCTATAGTACTCTGTGATTCTATGACTCTGTGCTGTAGTGCTCTATGACTATGACTCAATCCTGTAGTGCTCTATGACTCTGTGCTGTTGTGCTCTATGACTCTATGACTCTGTGCTGTTGTGCTCTATGGTTCTATGACTCTGTGCTGTAGGGCTCTATGACTCTGTGCTGTTGTGCTCTATGATTCTATCACTCTCTGCTGTAGTGCTCTATGACTCTGTGCTGTAGTGCTCTATGACTCTATGCTGTAGTGCTCTATGACTCTGTGCTGTAGTGCTCTATGACTCTACGACTCTGTGCTGCAGTGCTCTATGACTCTGTGCTGTAATGCTCTATCACTCTATGACTATGTGCTCTAGTGCTCTGTGAGTCTATGACTCTGTGCTTTAGTGCTCTATGATTCTATGACTCTGTGCTTTAGTGCTCTTTGAATCTATGACTCTGTGCTGTAGTGCTCTATGTCTATTTGACCCTGTGCTCTAGTGCTCTATGACTCTGTGCTGTAGTGTTCTGTGACTCTGTGCTGTAGTGCTCTATGACTCTATGACTCTGTGCTGTAGTGCTCTATGACTCTATGACTCTGTGCTGTAGTGCTCTATGACTATGCTGTAGTGCTCTATGACTCTATGACTCTATGCTGTAGTGCTCTATGACTCCAAGACTGTGCTGTAGTGCTCTATGACTCTGTGACTCTGTGCTATTGTACTCTATGATTCTATTACTCTGTGCTTTAGTGCTCTATGACTCTGTGACTGTGTGCTGTAGTGCTCTATGACTCTATGACTCTGTGCTGTAGTGCTCTTTGACTCTGTTCTGTAGTGCTCTATGATCCTATCACTCTGTGCTGTAGTGCTCTATGACTCTGTGCTGTAGTGTTCTGTGACTCTGTGCTGTAGTGTTCTATGACTCTATCACTCTGTGCTGTAGTGCTCTGTGACTATGCTGTAGTGCACTATCACTCTATGACTCTATGCTGTAGTGCTCTATGACTCCAAGACTGTGCTGTTGTGCTCTATGACTCTGTGCTATTGTACTCTATAATTCTATTACTCTGTGCTGTAGGGCTCTATCACTCTGTGCTGCAGTGCTCTATGACCCTATGACTCTGTGCTATCGTACTCTATGATTCTATGACTCTGTGCTGTAGTGCTCTATGACTCTGTGCTCTAGCGCTCTATGATTCTATATCTCTGTACTGTAGTGCTCTATGACTCTCTGCTGTAGTGCTCTATGACTATGACTCTGTGCTGTAGTGCTCTATGACTCTGTGCTGTACTGCTCTATGATTCTATGACTCTGTGCTGTAGTGTTCTGTGACTCTGTGCTGTAGTGCTCTATGACTCTATGACTCTGTGCTGTAGTGCTCTATGACTATGCTGTAGTGCTCTATGACTCTATGACTCTATGCTGTAGTGCTCTATGACTCCAAGACTGTGCTGTAGTGCTCTATGACTCTGTGACTCTGTGCTATTGTACTCTATGATTCTATTACTCTGTGCTTTAGTGCTCTATGACTCTGTGACTGTGTGCTGTAGTGCTCTATGACTCTATGACTCTGTGCTGTAGTGCTCTTTGACTCTGTTCTGTAGTGCTCTATGATCCTATCACTCTGTGCTGTAGTGTTCTGTGACTCTGTGCTGTAGTGTTCTATGACTCTATCACTCTGTGCTGTAGTGCTCTGTGACTATGCTGTAGTGCTCTATCACTCTATGACTCTATGCTGTAGTGCTCTATGACTCCAAGACTGTGCTGTTGTGCTCTATGACTCTGTGCTATTGTACTCTATAATTCTATTACTCTGTGCTGTAGGGCTCTATCACTCTGTGCTGCAGTGCTCTATGACTCTATGACTCTGTGCTATAGTACTCTATGATTCTATGACTCTGTGCTGTAGTGCTCTATGACTCTGTGCTGTAGTGCTCTATGACTATGACTCTGTGCTGTAGTGCTCTATGACTCTGTGCTGTAGTGCTCTATCAGTCTGTGCTGCAGTGCTCTATGACTCTATGACTCTGTGCTATAGTACTCTATGATTCTATGACTCTGTGCTGTAGTGCTCTATGATTCTATGCCTCTGTGCTTTAGTGCTCTATGACTCTGTGCTGTAGTGCTCTATGAATCTATCCCTCTGTGCTGTATTGCTCTATGACTCTGTGCTGTAGTGCTCTATGGCTCTATGAATCTGTGCTGTAGTGCTCTATGACTCTGTACTGTTGTGCTCTATGCTTCTATGACTCTCTGCTGTAGTGCTCTATGACTCTATGCTGTAGTGCTCTATGACTCTGTGCTCTAGCGCTCTATGATTCTATAACTCTCTGCTGTAGTGCTCTATGACTCTGTGCTGTAGTGCTCTATGGCTCTATGACTCTGTGCTGTAATGCTCTATGGCTCTATGACTCCGTGCTGTTGTGCTCTATCACTCTATGACTCTGTGCTGTAGTGCTCTAAGGCTCTATGACTCTGTGCTGTTGTGCTCTATGATTCTATCACTCTCTGCTGTAGTGCTCTATGACTCTGTGCTGTAGTGCTCTATGACTCTATGCTATAGTGCTCTATGACTCTGTGCTCTACTGCTCTATGATTCTATGACTCTGTGCTGTAGTGCTCTATGACTCTATGACTCTGTGCTGTAGTGCTCTATCACTCTATGACACTGTGCTGTAGTGCTCTGTGAGTCTATGACTCTATGCAGTAGTGCTCTATGACTCCAAGACTGTGCTGTAGTGCTCTATGAATCTGTGACTCTGTGCTATTGTACTCTATGATTCTATTACACTGTGCTATAGTGCTCTATGACTCTGTGCTGTAGTGCTCTATGACTCCATGACTCTGTGCTATAGTACTCTGTGATTCTATGACTCTGTGCTGTAGTGCTCTATGACTATGACTCAATCCTGTAGTGCTCTATGACTCTGTGCTGTTGTGCTCTATGACTCTATGACTCTGTGCTGTTGTGCTCTATGGTTCTATGACTCTGTGCTGTAGGGCTCTATGACTCTGTGCTGTTGTGCTCTATGATTCTATCACTCTCTGCTGTAGTGCTCTATGACTCTGTGCTGTAGTGCTCTATGACTCTATGCTGTAGTGCTCTATGACTCTGTGCTGTAGTGCTCTATGACTCTACGACTCTGTGCTGCAGTGCTCTATGACTCTGTGCTGTAATGCTCTATCACTCTATGACTATGTGCTCTAGTGCTCTGTGAGTCTATGACTCTGTGCTTTAGTGCTCTATGATTCTATGACTCTGTGCTTTAGTGCTCTTTGAATCTATGACTCTGTGCTGTAGTGCTCTATGTCTATTTGACCCTGTGCTCTAGTGCTCTATGACTCTGTGCTGTAGTGTTCTGTGACTCTGTGCTGTAGTGCTCTATGACTCTATGACTCTGTGCTGTAGTGCTCTATGACTATGCTGTAGTGCTCTATGACTCTATGACTCTATGCTGTAGTGCTCTATGACTCCAAGACTGTGCTGTAGTGCTCTATGACTCTGTGACTCTGTGCTATTGTACTCTATGATTCTATTACTCTGTGCTTTAGTGCTCTATGACTCTGTGACTGTGTGCTGTTGTGCTCTCTGACTCTGTTCTGTAGTGCTCTATGATCCTATCACTCTGTGCTGTAGTGCTCTATGACTCTGTGCTGTAGTGTTCTGTGACTCTGTGCTGTAGTGTTCTATGACTCTATCACTCTGTGCTGTAGTGCTCTGTGACTATGCTGTACTGCTCTATCACTCTATGACTCTATGCTGTAGTGCTCTATGACTCCAAGACTGTGCTGTTGTGCTCTATGACTCTGTGCTATTGTACTCTATAATTCTATTACTCTGTGCTGTAGTGCTCTATCACTCTGTGCTGCAGTGCTCTATGACTCTATGACTCTGTGCTATAGTACTCTATGATTCTATGACTCTGTGCTGTAGTACTCTATGACTCTGTGCTCTAGCGCTCTATGATTCTATATCTCTGTACTGTAGTGCTCTATGACTCTCTGCTGTAGTGCTCTATGACTATGACTCTGTGCTGTAGTGCTCTATGACTCTGTGCTGTTGTGCTCTATGACTCTATGACTCTGTGCTGTAATGCTCTATGACTCCAAGCCTGTGCTGTAGTGCTCTATGACTCTGTGACTCTGTGCTATTGTACTCTGTAATTCTACTACTCTGTGCTGTAGTGCTCTATCACTCTGTGCTGCAGTGCTCTATGACTCTATGTCTCTGTGCTATAGTGCTCTATCACTCTGTGCTGTAGTGCCCTATGAATCTATGACTCTGTGATGTATTACTCTATGACTCTGTGCTGTAGTGCTCTATGCTTCTATGACTCTCTGCTGTAGTGCTCTATGACTCTATGCTGTAGTGCTCTATGACTCTGTGCTCTAGCGCTCTATGATTCTATAACTCTCTGCTGTAGTGCTCTATGACACTGTGCTGTAGTGCTCTATGGCTCTATGACTCTGTGCTATAATGCTCTATGGCTCTATGACTCTGTGCTGTTGTGCTCTATCACTCTATGACTCTGTGCTGTAGTGCTCTAAGGCTCTATGACTCTGTGCTGTTGTGCTCTATGATTCTATCACTCTATGCTATAGTGCTCTATGACTCTGTGCTCTACTGCTCTATGATTCTATGACTCTGTGCTGTAGTGCTCTATCACTCTATGACACTGTGCTGTAGTGCTCTATGACTCTATGCTGTAGTGCTCTATGACTCCAAGACTATGCTGTAGTGCTCTATGAATCTGTGACTCTGTGCTATTGTACTCTATGATTCTATTACACTGTGCTATAGTGCTCTATGACTCTGTGCTGTAGTGCTCTATGACTATGACTCAATCCTGTAGTGCTCTATGACTCTGTGCTGTTGTGCTCTATGACTCTATGACTCTGTGCTGTTGTGATCTATGGTTCTATGACTCTGTGCTGTAGGGCTCTATGACTCTGTGCTGTTGTGCTCTATGATTCTATCACTCTCTGCTGTAGTGCTCTATGACTCTGTGCTGTAGTGCTCTATGACTCTGTGCTGTAGTGCTCTATGACTCTACAACTCTGTGCCTTAGTGCTCTATAACTGTGCTGTGGTGCTCTATGACTCCATGACTCTGTGCTATAGTGCTCTATGACTCTGTGCTGTAATGCTCTATCACTCTATGACTCTGTGCTCTAGTGCTCTGTGAGTCTATGCTGTAGTGCTCTATGACTCTGTGCTATTGTGCTCTATGACTCTATGACTCTGTTCTGTAGTGCTGTCTGACTCTATGATTCTGTGCTGTAATGCTCTGTGACTCTGTGCTGTAGTGCTCTATGACACTATGACTCTGTGCTGTAGTGCTCTATGACTCTATGCTGTAGTGCTCTATGACTCTGTGCTCTAGCGCTCTATGATTCTATAACTCTCTGCTGTAGTGCTCTATGACTCTGTGCTGTAGTGCTCTATGACTCCATGACTCTGTGCTATAGTACTCTATGATTCTTTGACACTGTGCTGTAGTGCTCTATGACTATGACTCAATCTTGTAGTGCTCTATGACTCTGTGCTGTTGTGCTCTATGACTCTATGACTCTGTGCTGTTGTGCTCTATGGTTCTATGACTCTGTGCTGTAGGGCTCTATGACTCTGTGCTGTTGTGCTCTATGATTCTATCACTCTCTGCTGTAGTGCTCTATGACTCTATGCTGTAGTGCTCTAAGACTCTGTGCTGTAGTGCTCTGTGACTCTATGACTCTGTGCTGTAGTGCTCTCTGACTCTGTGCTGTGGTGCTCTATGACTCTATGACCCTGTCTGTAGTGCTCTGTGAGTCTGTGCTGTAGTGCTGTATGACTCTATGACTCTGTGTTGTAGTGCTCTATGACTCTGTGCTGTAGTGCTCTATGACTGTGCAGTAGTGCTCTCTGACTGTGCTTTAGTGCTCTATGACTCTGCGCTGTACTGCCTTATCGCTCTATGACGCTGTGCTATAGTACTCTATGTGCTGTAGTGCTCTGTGACTGTGCTGTAGTGCTCTATGACACTGTGCTGTAGTGCTCTATGACTCTATGACTCTGTGCTGTAGTGCTCTATGACTCTATGACTCTGTGCTGTAATGCTCTATCACTCTATCACTCGGTGCGGTAGTCCTCTTTGGCTCTATGACTCTGTGCTGTAGTGCTCCATGATTCTATGACTCTGTGCCGTAGTGCTCTATGACTCTATGACACTGTGCTGTAGTGCTCTGTGACTTTGTGCTGTAGTGCTCTATGACTCGATGACTGTGCTGTAGTGCTCTATGTCTCTATGAGTCTGTGCTGTCGTGCTCTATGACTCTATGACTCTGTGCTGTAGTACTCTATGATTCTATGACTCTGTGCTGTAGTACTCTATGACTCTGTGCTATAGTACTCTATGATTCTATGACTCTGTTCTGTAGTGCTCTATGATTCTATGACTCTGTGCTGCAGTGCTCTATGACTCCAAGACTGTGCTGTAGTGCTCTATGACTCTGTGCTGTACTGCTCTATGATTCTACGACTCTGTGCTGTAGTGCTCTATGACTCTATGACTCTGCGCTGTAGTGCTCTACCACTCTGTGCTGCAGTGCTCTATGACTCTGTGCTGTAGTGCTCTATGACTCTATGCTGTAGTGCTCTATGACTCTGTGCTGTAGTGCTCTATGACTCTACGACTCTGTGCTGTAGTGCTCTATGACTCTGTGCTGTAATGCTCTATCACTCTATGACTCTGTGCTCTAGTGCTCTGTGAGTCTATGACTCTGTGCTTTAGTGCTCTATGATTCTATGACTCTGTGCTTTAGTGCTCTTTGAATCTATGACTCTGTGCTGTAGTGCTCTATGTCTATTTGACCCTGTGCTCTAGTGCTCTATGACTCTGTGCTGTAGTGTTCTGTGACTCTGTGCTGTAGTGCTCTATGACTCTATGACTCTGTGCTGTAGTGCTCTATGACTATGCTGTAGTGCTCTATGACTCTATGACTCTATGCTGTAGTGCTCTATGACTCCAAGACTGTGCTGTAGTGCTCTATGACTCTGTGACTCTGTGCTATTGTACTCTATGATTCTATTACTCTGTGCTTTAGTGCTCTATGACTCTGTGACTGTGTGCTGTAGTGCTCTATGACTCTATGACTCTGTGCTGTAGTGCTCTTTGACTCTGTTCTGTAGTGCTCTATGATCCTATCACTCTGTGCTGTAGTGCTCTATGACTCTGTGCTGTAGTGTTCTGTGACTCTGTGCTGTAGTGTTCTATGACTCTATCACTCTGTGCTGTAGTGCTCTGTGACTATGCTGTAGTGCTCTATCACTCTATGACTCTATGCTGTAGTGCTCTATGACTCCAAGACTGTGCTGTTGTGCTCTATGACTCTGTGCAATTGTACTCTATAATTCTATTACTCTGTGCTGTAGGGCTCTATCACTCTGTGCTGCAGTGCTCTATGACTCTATGACTCTGTGCTATAGTACTCTATGATTCTATGACTCTGTGCTGTAGTGCTCTATGACTCTGTGCTCTAGCGCTCTATGATTCTATATCTCTGTACTGTAGTGCTCTATGACTCTCTGCTGTAGTGCTCTATGACTATGACTCTGTGCTGTAGTGCTCTATGACTCTGTGCTGTACTGCTCTATGATTCTATGACTCTGTGCTGTAGTGTTCTGTGACTCTGTGCTGTAGTGCTCTATGACTCTATGACTCTGTGCTGTAGTGCTCTATGACTATGCTGTAGTGCTCTATGACTCTATGACTCTATGCTGTAGTGCTCTATGACTCCAAGACTGTGCTGTAGTGCTCTATGACTCTGTGACTCTGTGCTATTGTACTCTATGATTCTATGACTCTGTGCTGTAGTGCTCTATGACTCTATGACTCTGTGCTGTAGTGCTCTATCACTCTATGACACTGTGCTGTAGTGCTCTGTGAGTCTATGACTCTATGCAGTAGTGCTCTATGACTCCAAGACTGTGCTGTAGTGCTCTATGAATCTGTGACTCTGTGCTATTGTACTCTATGATTCTATTACACTGTGCTATAGTGCTCTATGACTCTGTGCTGTAGTGCTCTATGACTCCATGACTCTGTGCTATAGTACTCTGTGATTCTATGACTCTGTGCTGTAGTGCTCTATGACTATGACTCAATCCTGTAGTGCTCTATGACTCTGTGCTGTTGTGCTCTATGACTCTATGACTCTGTGCTGTTGTGCTCTATGGTTCTATGACTCTGTGCTGTAGGGCTCTATGACTCTGTGCTGTTGTGCTCTATGATTCTATCACTCTCTGCTGTAGTGCTCTATGACTCTATGCTGTAGTGCTCTATGACTCTGTGCTGTAGTGCTCTATGACTCTACGACTCTGTGCTGCAGTGCTCTATGACTCTGTGCTGTAATGCTCTATCACTCTATGACTCTGTGCTCTAGTGCTCTGTGAGTCTATGACTCTGTGCTTTAGTGCTCTATGATTCTATGACTCTGTGCTTTAGTGCTCTTTGAATCTATGACTCTGTGCTGTAGTGCTCTATGTCTATCTGACCCTGTGCTCTAGTGCTCTATGACTCTGTGCTGTAGTGTTCTGTGACTCTGTGCTGTAGTGCTCTATGACTCTATGACTCTGTGCTGTAGTGCTCTATGACTATGCTGTAGTGCTCTATGACTCTATGACTCTATGCTGTAGTGCTCTATGACTCCAAGACTGTGCTGTAGTGCTCTATGACTCTGTGACTCTGTGCTATTGTACTCTATGATTCTATTACTCTGTGCTTTAGTGCTCTATGACTCTGTGACTGTGTGCAGTAGTGCTCTATGACTCTATGACTCTGTGCTGTAGTGCTCTCTGACTCTGTTCTGTAGTGCTCTATGATCCTATCACTCTGTGCTGTAGTGCTCTATGACTCTGTGCTGTAGTGTTCTGTGACTCTGTGCTGTAGTGTTCTATGACTCTATCACTCTGTGCTGTAGTGCTCTGTGACTATGCTGTAGTGCTCTATCACTCTATGACTCTATGCTGTAGTGCTCTATGACTCCAAGACTGTGCTGTTGTGCTCTATGACTCTGTGCTATTGTACTCTATAATTCTATTACTCTGTGCTGTAGTGCTCTATCACTCTGTGCTGCAGTGCTCTATGACTCTATGACTCTGTGCTATAGTACTCTATGATTCTATGACTCTGTGCTGTAGTGCTCTATGACTCTGTGCTCTAGCGCTCTATGATTCTATATCTCTGTACTGTAGTGCTCTATGACTCTCTGCTGTAGTGCTCTATGACTATGACTCTGTGCTGTAGTGCTCTATGACTCTGTGCTGTTGTGCTCTATGACTCTGTGCTGTTGTGCTCTATGACTCTATGACTCTGTGCTGTAATGCTCTATGACTCCAAGCCTGTGCTGTAGTGCTCTATGACTCTGTGACTCTGTGCTATTGTACTCTATAATTCTATTACTCTGTGCTGTAGTGCTCTATCACTCTGTGCTGCAGTGCTCTATGACTCTATGTCTCTGTGCTATAGTGCTCTATCACTCTGTGCTGTAGTGCCCTATGAATCTATGACTCTGTGATGTATTACTCTATGACTCTGTGCTGTAGTGCTCTATGCTTCTATGACTCTCTGCTGTAGTGCTCTATGACTCTATGCTGTAGTGCTCTATGACTCTGTGCTCTAGCGCTCTATGATTCTATAACTCTCTGCTGTAGTGCTCTATGACACTGTGCTGTAGTGCTCTATGGCTCTATGACTCTGTGCTATAATGCTCTATGGCTCTATGACTCTGTGCTGTTGTGCTCTATCACTCTATGACTCTGTGCTGTAGTGCTCTAAGGCTCTATGACTCTGTGCTGTTGTGCTCTATGATTCTATCACTCTATGCTATAGTGCTCTATGACTCTGTGCTCTACTGCTCTATGATTCTATGACTCTGTGCTGTAGTGCTCTATCACTCTATGACACTGTGCTGTAGTGCTCTATGACTCTATGCTGTAGTGCTCTATGACTCCAAGACTATGCTGTAGTGCTCTATGAATCTGTGACTCTGTGCTATTGTACTCTATGATTCTATTACACTGTGCTATAGTGCTCTATGACTCTGTGCTGTAGTGCTCTATGACTATGACTCAATCCTGTAGTGCTCTATGACTCTGTGCTGTTGTGCTCTATGACTCTATGACTCTGTGCTGTTGTGATCTATGGTTCTATGACTCTGTGCTGTAGGGCTCTATGACTCTGTGCTGTTGTGCTCTATGATTCTATCACTCTCTGCTGTAGTGCTCTATGACTCTGTGCTGTAGTGCTCTATGACTCTACAACTCTGTGCCTTAGTGCTCTATAACTGTGCTGTGGTGCTCTATGACTCTATGACTCTGTGCTATAGTGCTCTATGACTCTGTGCTGTAATGCTCTGTCACTCTATGACTCTGTGCTCTAGTGCTCTGTGAGTCTATGCTGTAGTGCTCTATGACTCTGTGCTATTGTGCTCTATGACTCTATGACTCTGTTCTGTAGTGCTGTCTGACTCTATGATTCTGTGCTGTAATGCTCTGTGACTCTGTGCTGTAGTGCTCTATGACACTATGACTCTGTGCTGTAGTGCTCTATGACTCTATGCTGTAGTGCTCTATGACTCTGTGCTCTAGCGCTCTATGATTCTATAACTCTCTGCTGTAGTGCTCTATGACACTGTGCTGTAGTGCTCTATGGTTCTATGACTTTGTGCTGTTGTGCTCTATCACTCTATGACTCTGTGCTGTAGTGCTCTAAGGTTCTATGACTCTGTGCTGTTGAGCTCTATGATTCTATCACTCTATGCTATAGTGCTCTATGACTCTGTGCTCTACTGCTCTATGATGCTATGACTCTGTGCTGTAGTGCTCTATGACTCTATGACTCTGTGCTGTAGTGCTCTATCACTCTATGACACTGTGCTGCAGTGCTCTATGACTCTATGACTCTATGCTGTAGTACTCTATGACTCCAAGACTATGCTGTAGTGCTCTATGAATCTGTGACTCTGTGCTATTGTACTCTATGATTCTATTCCACTGTGCTATAGTGCTCTATGACTCTGTGCTGTAGTGCTCTATGACTCCATGACTCTGTGCTATAGTACTCTATGATTCTTTGACACTGTGCTGTAGTGCTCTATGACTCTGTGCTCTAGCGCTCTATGATTCTATATCTCTGTACTGTAGTGCTCTATGACTCTCTGCTGTAGTGCTCTATGACTATGACTCTGTGCTGTAGTGCTCTATGACTCTGTGCTGTTGTGCTCTATGACTCTGTGCTGTTGTGCTCTATGACTCTATGACTCTGTGCTGTAATGCTCTATGACTCCAAGCCTGTGCTGTAGTGCTCTATGACTCTGTGACTCTGTGCTATTGTACTCTATAATTCTATTACTCTGTGCTGTAGTGCTCTATCACTCTGTGCTGCAGTGCTCTATGACTCTATGTCTCTGTGCTATAGTGCTCTATCACTCTGTGCTGTAGTGCCCTATGAATCTATGACTCTGTGATGTATTACTCTATGACTCTGTGCTGTAGTGCTCTATGCTTCTATGACTCTCTGCTGTAGTGCTCTATGACTCTATGCTGTAGTGCTCTATGACTCTGTGCTCTAGCGCTCTATGATTCTATAACTCTCTGCTGTAGTGCTCTATGACACTGTGCTGTAGTGCTCTATGGCTCTATGACTCTGTGCTATAATGCTCTATGGCTCTATGACTCTGTGCTGTTGTGCTCTATCACTCTATGACTCTGTGCTGTAGTGCTCTAAGGCTCTATGACTCTGTGCTGTTGTGCTCTATGACTATGACTCAATCCTGTAGTGCTCTATGACTCTGTGCTGTTGTGCTCTATGACTCTATGACTCTGTGCTGTTGTGCTCTATGGTTCTATGACTCTGTGCTGTAGGGCTCTATGACTCTGTGCTGTTGTGCTCTATGATTCTATCACTCTCTGCTGTAGTGCTCTATGACTCTGTGCTGTAGTGCTCTATGACTCTATGCTGTAGTGCTCTATGACTCTGTGCTGTAGTGCTCTATGACTCTACGACTCTGTGCTGCAGTGCTCTATGACTCTGTGCTGTAATGCTCTATCACTCTATGACTATGTGCTCTAGTGCTCTGTGAGTCTATGACTCTGTGCTTTAGTGCTCTATGATTCTATGACTCTGTGCTTTAGTGCTCTTTGAATCTATGACTCTGTGCTGTTGTGATCTATGGTTCTATGACTCTGTGCTGTAGGGCTCTATGACTCTGTGCTGTTGTGCTCTATGATTCTATCACTCTCTGCTGTAGTGCTCTATGACTCTATGCTGTAGTGCTCTAAGACTCTGTGCTGTAGTGCTCTGTGACTCTATGACTCTGTGCTGTAGTGCTCTCTGACTCTGTGCTGTGGTGCTCTATGACTCTATGACCCTGTCTGTAGTGCTCTGTGAGTCTGTGCTGTAGTGCTGTATGACTCTATGACTCTGTGTTGTAGTGCTCTATGACTCTGTGCTGTAGTGCTCTATGACTGTGCAGTAGTGCTCTCTGACTGTGCTTTAGTGCTCTATGACTCTGCGCTGTACTGCCTTATCGCTCTATGACGCTGTGCTATAGTACTCTATGTGCTGTAGTGCTCTGTGACTGTGCTGTAGTGCTCTATGACACTGTGCTGTAGTGCTCTATGACTCTATGACTCTGTGCTGTAGTGCTCTATGACTCTATGACTCTGTGCTGTAATGCTCTATCACTCTATCACTCGGTGCGGTAGTGCTCTTTGGCTCTATGAATCTGTGCTGTAGTGCTCCATGATTCTATGACTCTGTGCCGTAGTGCTCTATGACTCTATGACACTGTGCAGTAGTGCTCTGTGACTTTGTGCTGTAGTGCTCTATGACTCGATGACTGTGCTGTAGTGCTCTATGTCTCTATGAGTCTGTGCTGTCGTGCTCTATGACTCTATGACTCTGTGCTGTAGTACTCTATGATTCTATGACTCTGTGCTGTAGTACTCTATGACTCTGTGCTATAGTACTCTATGATTCTATGACTCTGTTCTGTAGTGCTCTATGATTCTATGACTCTGTGCTGCAGTGCTCTATGACTCCAAGACTGTGCTGTAGTGCTCTATGACTCTGTGCTGTACTGCTCTATGATTCTACGACTCTGTGCTGTAGTGCTCTATGACTCTATGACTCTGTGCTGTAGTGCTCTATCACTCTGTGCTGCAGTGCTCTATGACTCTATGACTCTGTGCTATAGTACTCTATAATTCTATGACTCTGTGCTGTAGTGCTCTATGACTCTGTGCTGTAGTGCTCTATGACTATGACTCTGTGCTGTAGTGCTCTATGACTCTATGACTCTGTGCTGTTGTGCTCTATGCTTCTATGACTCTGTGCTGTAGGGCTCTATGACTCTGTGCTGTTGTGCTCTATGATTCTATCACTCTCTGCTGTAGTGCTCTATGACTCTGTGCTGTAGTGCTCTATGACTCTATGCTGTAGTGCTCTATGACTCTGTGCTGTAGTGCTCTATGACTCTACGACTCTGTGCTGTAGTGCTCTATGACTCTGTGCTGTAATGCTCTATCACTCTATGACTCTGTGCTCTAGTGCTCTGTGAGTCTATGACTCTGTGCTTTAGTGCTCTATGATTCTATGACTCTGTGCTTTAGTGCTCTTTGAATCTATGACTCTGTGCTGTAGTGCTCTATGTCTATTTGACCCTGTGCTCTAGTGCTCTATGACTCTGTGCTGTAGTGTTCTGTGACTCTGTGCTGTAGTGCTCTATGACTCTATGACTCTGTGCTGTAGTGCTCTATGACTATGCTGTAGTGCTCTATGACTCTATGACTCTATGCTGTAGTGCTCTATGACTCCAAGACTGTGCTGTAGTGCTCTATGACTCTGTGACTCTGTGCTATTGTACTCTATGATTCTATTACTCTGTGCTTTAGTGCTCTATGACTCTGTGACTGTGTGCTGTAGTGCTCTATGACTCTATGACTCTGTGCTGTAGTGCTCTTTGACTCTGTTCTGTAGTGCTCTATGATCCTATCACTCTGTGCTGTAGTGCTCTATGACTCTGTGCTGTAGTGTTCTGTGACTCTGTGCTGTAGTGTTCTATGACTCTATCACTCTGTGCTGTAGTGCTCTGTGACTATGCTGTAGTGCTCTATCACTCTATGACTCTATGCTGTAGTGCTCTATGACTCCAAGACTGTGCTGTTGTGCTCTATGACTCTGTGCTATTGTACTCTATAATTCTATTACTCTGTGCTGTAGGGCTCTATCACTCTGTGCTGCAGTGCTCTATGACTCGATGACTCTGTGCTATAGTACTCTATGATTCTATGACTCTGTGCTGTAGTGCTCTATGACTCTGTGCTCTAGCGCTCTATGATTCTATATCTCTGTACTGTAGTGCTCTATGACTCTCTGCTGTAGTGCTCTATGACTATGACTCTGTGCTGTAGTGCTCTATGACTCTGTGCTGTACTGCTCTATGATTCTACGACTCTGTGCTGTAGTGCTCTATGACTCTATGACTCTGTGCTGTAGTGCTCTATCACTCTGTGCTGCAGTGCTCTATGACTCTATGACTCTGTGCTATAGTACTCTATAATTCTATGACTCTGTGCTGTAGTGCTCTATGACTCTGTGCTGTAGTGCTCTATGACTATGACTCTGTGCTGTAGTGCTCTATGACTCTGTGCTGTAGTGCTCTATCAGTCTGTGCTGCAGTGCTCTATGACTCTATGACTCTGTGCTATAGTACTCTATGATTCTATGACTCTGTGCTGTAGTGCTCTATGATTCTATGCCTCTGTGCTTTAGTGCTCTATGACTCTGTGCTGTAGTGCTCTATGAATCTATCCCTCTGTGCTGTATTGCTCTATGACTCTGTGCTGTAGTGCTCTATGGCTCTATGAATCTGTGCTGTAGTGCTCTATGACTCTGTACTGTTGTGCTCTATGCTTCTATGACTCTCTGCTGTAGTGCTCTATGACTCTATGCTGTAGTGCTCTATGACTCTGTGCTCTACTGCTCTATGATTCTATGACTCTGTGCTGTAGTGCTCTATCACTCTATGACACTGTGCTGTAGTGCTCTATGACTCTATGCTGTAGTGCTCTATGACTCCAAGACTATGCTGTAGTGCTCTATGAATCTGTGACTCTGTGCTATTGTACTCTATGATTCTATTACACTGTGCTATAGTGCTCTATGACTCTGTGCTGTAGTGCTCTATGACTATGACTCAATCCTGTAGTGCTCTATGACTCTGTGCTGTTGTGCTCTATGACTCTATGACTCTGTGCTGTTGTGATCTATGGTTCTATGACTCTGTGCTGTAGGGCTCTATGACTCTGTGCTGTTGTGCTCTATGATTCTATCACTCTCTGCTGTAGTGCTCTATGACTCTGTGCTGTAGTGCTCTATGACTCTACAACTCTGTGCCTTAGTGCTCTATAACTGTGCTGTGGTGCTCTATGACTCTATGACTCTGTGCTATAGTGCTCTATGACTCTGTGCTGTAATGCTCTGTCACTCTATGACTCTGTGCTCTAGTGCTCTGTGAGTCTATGCTGTAGTGCTCTATGACTCTGTGCTATTGTGCTCTATGACTCTATGACTCTGTTCTGTAGTGCTGTCTGACTCTATGATTCTGTGCTGTAATGCTCTGTGACTCTGTGCTGTAGTGCTCTATGACACTATGACTCTGTGCTGTAGTGCTCTATGACTCTATGCTGTAGTGCTCTATGACTCTGTGCTCTAGCGCTCTATGATTCTATAACTCTCTGCTGTAGTGCTCTATGACACTGTGCTGTAGTGCTCTATGGTTCTATGACTTTGTGCTGTTGTGCTCTATCACTCTATGACTCTGTGCTGTAGTGCTCTAAGGTTCTATGACTCTGTGCTGTTGAGCTCTATGATTCTATCACTCTATGCTATAGTGCTCTATGACTCTGTGCTCTACTGCTCTATGATGCTATGACTCTGTGCTGTAGTGCTCTATGACTCTATGACTCTGTGCTGTAGTGCTCTATCACTCTATGACACTGTGCTGCAGTGCTCTATGACTCTATGACTCTATGCTGTAGTACTCTATGACTCCAAGACTATGCTGTAGTGCTCTATGAATCTGTGACTCTGTGCTATTGTACTCTATGATTCTATTACACTGTGCTATAGTGCTCTATGACTCTGTGCTGTAGTGCTCTATGACTCCATGACTCTGTGCTATAGTACTCTATGATTCTTTGACACTGTGCTGTAGTGCTCTATGACTCTGTGCTCTAGCGCTCTATGATTCTATATCTCTGTACTGTAGTGCTCTATGACTCTCTGCTGTAGTGCTCTATGACTATGACTCTGTGCTGTTGTGCTCTATGACTCTGTGCTGTTGTGCTCTATGACTCTATGACTCTGTGCTGTAATGCTCTATGACTCCAAGCCTGTGCTGTAGTGCTCTATGACTCTGTGACTCTGTGCTATTGTACTCTATAATTCTATTACTCTGTGCTGTAGTGCTCTATCACTCTGTGCTGCAGTGCTCTATGACTCTATGTCTCTGTGCTATAGTGCTCTATCACTCTGTGCTGTAGTGCCCTATGAATCTATGACTCTGTGATGTATTACTCTATGACTCTGTGCTGTAGTGCTCTATGCTTCTATGACTCTCTGCTGTAGTGCTCTATGACTCTATGCTGTAGTGCTCTATGACTCTGTGCTCTAACGCTCTATGATTCTATAACTCTCTGCTGTAGTGCTCTATGACACTGTGCTGTAGTGCTCTATGGCTCTATGACTCTGTGCTATAATGCTCTATGGCTCTATGACTCTGTGCTGTTGTGCTCTATCACTCTATGACTCTGTGCTGTAGTGCTCTAAGGCTCTATGACTCTGTGCTGTTGTGCTCTATGACTATGACTCAATCCTGTAGTGCTCTATGACTCTGTGCTGTTGTGCTCTATGACTCTATGACTCTGTGCTGTTGTGCTCTATGGTTCTATGACTCTGTGCTGTAGGGCTCTATGACTCTGTGCTGTTGTGCTCTATGATTCTATCACTCTCTGCTGTAGTGCTCTATGACTCTGTGCTGTAGTGCTCTATGACTCTATGCTGTAGTGCTCTATGACTCTGTGCTGTAGTGCTCTATGACTCTACGACTCTGTGCTGCAGTGCTCTATGACTCTGTGCTGTAATGCTCTATCACTCTATGACTATGTGCTCTAGTGCTCTGTGAGTCTATGACTCTGTGCTTTAGTGCTCTATGATTCTATGACTCTGTGCTTTAGTGCTCTTTGAATCTATGACTCTGTGCTGTAGTGCTCTATGTCTATTTGACCCTGTGCTCTAGTGCTCTATGACTCTGTGCTGTAGTGTTCTGTGACTCTGTGCTGTAGTGCTCTATGACTCTATGACTCTGTGCTGTAGTGCTCTATGACTATGCTGTAGTGCTCTATGACTCTATGACTCTATGCTGTAGTGCTCTATGACTCCAAGACTGTGCTGTAGTGCTCTATGACTCTGTGACTCTGTGCTATTGTACTCTATGATTCTATTACTCTGTGCTTTAGTGCTCTATGACTCTGTGACTGTGTGCTGTAGTGCTCTATGACTCTATGACTCTGTGCTGTTGTGCTCTCTGACTCTGTTCTGTAGTGCTCTATGATCCTATCACTCTGTGCTGTAGTGCTCTATGACTCTGTGCTGTAGTGTTCTGTGACTCTGTGCTGTAGTGTTCTATGACTCTATCACTCTGTGCTGTAGTGCTCTGTGACTATGCTGTACTGCTCTATCACTCTATGACTCTATGCTGTAGTGCTCTATGACTCCAAGACTGTGCTGTTGTGCTCTATGACTCTGTGCTATTGTACTCTATAATTCTATTACTCTGTGCTGTAGTGCTCTATCACTCTGTGCTGCAGTGCTCTATGACTCTATGACTCTGTGCTATAGTACTCTATGATTCTGTGACTCTGTGCTGTTGTGCTCTATGATTCTATCACTCTCTGCTGTAGTGCTCTATGACTCTGTGCTGTAGTGCTCTATGACTCTGTGCTGTAGTGCTCTATGACTCTACAACTCTGTGCCTTAGTGCTCTATAACTGTGCTGTGGTGCTCTATGACTCTATGACTCTGTGCTATAGTGCTCTATGACTCTGTGCTGTAATGCTCTGTCACTCTATGACTCTGTGCTCTAGTGCTCTGTGAGTCTATGCTGTAGTGCTCTATGACTCTGTGCTATTGTGCTCTATGACTCTATGACTCTGTTCTGTAGTGCTGTCTGACACTATGACTCTGTGCTGTAGTGCTCTATGACTCTATGCTGTAGTGCTCTATGACTCTGTGCTCTAGCGCTCTATGATTCTATAACTCTCTGTTGTAGTGCTCTATGACACTGTGCTGTAGTGCTCTATGGTTCTATGACTTTGTGCTGTTGTGCTCTATCACTCTATGACTCTGTGCTGTAGTGCTCTAAGGTTCTATGACTCTGTGCTGTTGAGCTCTATGATTCTATCACTCTATGCTATAGTGCTCTATGACTCTGTGCTCTACTGCTCTATGATGCTATGTCTCTGTGCTGTAGTGCTCTATGACTCTATGACTCTGTGCTGTAGTGCTCTATCACTCTATGACACTGTGCTGCAGTGCTCTATGACTCTATGACTCTATGCTGTAGTGCTCTATGACTCCAAGACTATGCTGTAGTGCTCTATGAATCTGTGACTCTGTGCTATTGTACTCTATGATTCTATTCCACTGTGCTATAGTGCTCTATGACTCTGTGCTGTAGTGCTCTATGACTCCATGACTCTGTGCTATAGTACTCTATGATTCTTTGACACTGTGCTGTAGTGCTCTATGACTATGACTCAATCTTGTAGTGCTCTATGACTCTGTGCTGTTGTGCTCTATGACTCTATGACTCTGTGCTGTTGTGCTCTATGGTTCTATGACTCTGTGCTGTAGGGCTCTATGACTCTGTGCTGTTGTGCTCTATGATTCTATCACTCTCTGCTGTAGTGCTCTATGACTCTATGCTGTAGTGCTCTAAGACTCTGTGCTGTAGTGCTCTGTGACTCTATGACTCTGTGCTGTAGTGCTCTCTGACTCTGTGCTGTGGTGCTCTATGACTCTATGACCCTGTCTGTAGTGCTCTGTGAGTCTGTGCTGTAGTGCTGTATGACTCTATGACTCTGTGTTGTAGTGCTCTATGACTCTGTGCTGTAGTGCTCTATGACTGTGCAGTAGTGCTCTCTGACTGTGCTGTAGTGCTCTATGACTCTGTGCTCTAGCGCTCTATGATTCTATATCTCTGTACTGTAGTGCTCTATGACTCTCTGCTGTAGTGCTCTATGACTATGACTCTGTGCTGTAGTGCTCTATGACTCTGTGCTGTTGTGCTCTATGACTCTGTGCTGTTGTGCTCTATGACTCTATGACTCTGTGCTGTAATGCTCTATGACTCCAAGCCTGTGCTGTAGTGCTCTATGACTCTGTGACTCTGTGCTATTGTACTCTATAATTCTATTACTCTGTGCTGTAGTGCTCTATCACTCTGTGCTGCAGTGCTCTATGACTCTATGTCTCTGTGCTATAGTGCTCTATCACTCTGTGCTGTAGTGCCCTATGAATCTATGACTCTGTGATGTATTACTCTATGACTCTGTGCTGTAGTGCTCTATGCTTCTATGACTCTCTGCTGTAGTGCTCTATGACTCTATGCTGTAGTGCTCTATGACTCTGTGCTCTAGCGCTCTATGATTCTATAACTCTCTGCTGTAGTGCTCTATGACACTGTGCTGTAGTGCTCTATGGCTCTATGACTCTGTGCTATAATGCTCTATGGCTCTATGACTCTGTGCTGTTGTGCTCTATCACTCTATGACTCTGTGCTGTAGTGCTCTAAGGCTCTATGACTCTGTGCTGTTGTGCTCTATGATTCTATCACTCTATGCTATAGTGCTCTATGACTCTGTGCTCTACTGCTCTATGATTCTATGACTCTGTGCTGTAGTGCTCTATCACTCTATGACACTGTGCTGTAGTGCTCTATGACTCTATGCTGTAGTGCTCTATGACTCCAAGACTATGCTGTAGTGCTCTATGAATCTGTGACTCTGTGCTATTGTACTCTATGATTCTATTACACTGTGCTATAGTGCTCTATGACTCTGTGCTGTAGTGCTCTATGACTATGACTCAATCCTGTAGTGCTCTATGACTCTGTGCTGTTGTGCTCTATGACTCTATGACTCTGTGCTGTTGTGATCTATGGTTCTATGACTCTGTGCTGTAGGGCTCTATGACTCTGTGCTGTTGTGCTCTATGATTCTATCACTCTCTGCTGTAGTGCTCTATGACTCTGTGCTGTAGTGCTCTATGACTCTGTGCTGTAGTGCTCTATGACTCTACAACTCTGTGCCTTAGTGCTCTATAACTGTGCTGTGGTGCTCTATGACTCTATGACTCTGTGCTATAGTGCTCTATGACTCTGTGCTGTAATGCTCTGTCACTCTATGACTCTGTGCTCTAGTGCTCTGTGAGTCTATGCTGTAGTGCTCTATGACTCTGTGCTATTGTGCTCTATGACTCTATGACTCTGTTCTGTAGTGCTGTCTGACTCTATGATTCTGTGCTGTAATGCTCTGTGACTCTGTGCTGTAGTGCTCTATGACACTATGACTCTGTGCTGTAGTGCTCTATGACTCTATGCTGTAGTGCTCTATGACTCTGTGCTCTAGCGCTCTATGATTCTATAACTCTCTGCTGTAGTGCTCTATGACACTGTGCTGTAGTGCTCTATGGTTCTATGACTTTGTGCTGTTGTGCTCTATCACTCTATGACTCTGTGCTGTAGTGCTCTAAGGTTCTATGACTCTGTGCTGTTGAGCTCTATGATTCTATCACTCTATGCTATAGTGCTCTATGACTCTGTGCTCTACTGCTCTATGATGCTATGACTCTGTGCTGTAGTGCTCTATGACTCTATGACTCTGTGCTGTAGTGCTCTATCACTCTATGACACTGTGCTGCAGTGCTCTATGACTCTATGACTCTATGCTGTAGTGCTCTATGACTCCAAGACTATGCTGTAGTGCTCTATGAATCTGTGACTCTGTGCTATTGTACTCTATGATTCTATTCCACTGTGCTATAGTGCTCTATGACTCTGTGCTGTAGTGCTCTATGACTCCATGACTCTGTGCTATAGTACTCTATGATTCTTTGACACTGTGCTGTAGTGCTCTATGACTATGACTCAATCTTGTAGTGCTCTATGACTCTGTGCTGTTGTGCTCTATGACTCTATGACTCTGTGCTGTTGTGCTCTATGGTTCTATGACTCTGTGCTGTAGGGCTCTATGACTCTGTGCTGTTGTGCTCTATGATTCTATCACTCTCTGCTGTAGTGCTCTATGACTCTATGCTGTAGTGCTCTAAGACTCTGTGCTGTAGTGCTCTGTGACTCTATGACTCTGTGCTGTAGTGCTCTCTGACTCTGTGCTGTGGTGCTCTATGACTCTATGACCCTGTCTGTAGTGCTCTGTGAGTCTGTGCTGTAGTGCTGTATGACTCTATGACTCTGTGTTGTAGTGCTCTATGACTCTGTGCTGTAGTGCTCTATGACTGTGCAGTAGTGCTCTCTGACTGTGCTTTAGTGCTCTATGACTCTGCGCTGTACTGCCTTATCGCTCTATGACGCTGTGCTATAGTACTCTATGTGCTGTAGTGCTCTGTGACTGTGCTGTAGTGCTCTATGACACTGTGCTGTAGTGCTCTATGACTCTATGACTCTGTGCTGTAGTGCTCTATGACTCTATGACTCTGTGCTGTAATGCTCTATCACTCTATCACTCGGTGCGGTAGTGCTCTTTGGCTCTATGACTCTGTGCTGTAGTGCTCCATGATTCTATGACTCTGTGCCGTAGTGCTCTATGACTCTATGACACTGTGCAGTAGTGCTCTGTGACTTTGTGCTGTAGTGCTCTATGACTCGATGACTGTGCTGTAGTGCTCTATGTCTCTATGAGTCTGTGCTGTCGTGCTCTATGACTCTATGACTCTGTGCTGTAGTACTCTATGATTCTATGACTCTGTGCTGTAGTACTCTATGACTCTGTGCTATAGTACTCTATGATTCTATGACTCTGTTCTGTAGTGCTCTATGATTCTATGACTCTGTGCTGCAGTGCTCTATGACTCCAAGACTGTGCTGTAGTGCTCTATGACTCTGTGCTGTACTGCTCTATGATTCTACGACTCTGTGCTGTAGTGCTCTATGACTCTATGACTCTGTGCTGTAGTGCTCTATCACTCTGTGCTGCAGTGCTCTATGACTCTATGACTCTGTGCTATAGTACTCTATAATTCTATGACTCTGTGCTGTAGTGCTCTATGACTCTGTGCTGTAGTGCTCTATGACTATGACTCTGTGCTGTAGTGCTCTATGACTCTATGACTCTGTGCTGTTGTGCTCTATGCTTCTATGACTCTGTGCTGTAGGGCTCTATGACTCTGTGCTGTTGTGCTCTATGATTCTATCACTCTCTGCTGTAGTGCTCTATGACTCTGTGCTGTAGTGCTCTATGACTCTATGCTGTAGTGCTCTATGACTCTGTGCTGTAGTGCTCTATGACTCTACGACTCTGTGCTGTAGTGCTCTATGACTCTGTGCTGTAATGCTCTATCACTCTATGACTCTGTGCTCTAGTGCTCTGTGAGTCTATGACTCTGTGCTTTAGTGCTCTATGATTCTATGACTCTGTGCTTTAGTGCTCTTTGAATCTATGACTCTGTGCTGTAGTGCTCTATGTCTATTTGACCCTGTGCTCTAGTGCTCTATGACTCTGTGCTGTAGTGTTCTGTGACTCTGTGCTGTAGTGCTCTATGACTCTATGACTCTGTGCTGTAGTGCTCTATGACTATGCTGTAGTGCTCTATGACTCTATGACTCTATGCTGTAGTGCTCTATGACTCCAAGACTGTGCTGTAGTGCTCTATGACACTGTGACTCTGTGCTATTGTACTCTATGATTCTATTACTCTGTGCTTTAGTGCTCTATGACTCTGTGACTGTGTGCTGTAGTGCTCTATGACTCTATGACTCTGTGCTGTAGTGCTCTTTGACTCTGTTCTGTAGTGCTCTATGATCCTATCACTCTGTGCTGTAGTGCTCTATGACTCTGTGCTGTAGTGTTCTGTGACTCTGTGCTGTAGTGTTCTATGACTCTATCACTCTGTGCTGTAGTGCTCTGTGACTATGCTGTAGTGCTCTATCACTCTATGACTCTATGCTGTAGTGCTCTATGACTCCAAGACTGTGCTGTTGTGCTCTATGACTCTGTGCTATTGTACTCTATAATTCTATTACTCTGTGCTGTAGGGCTCTATCACTCTGTGCTGCAGTGCTCTATGACTCGATGACTCTGTGCTATAGTACTCTATGATTCTATGACTCTGTGCTGTAGTGCTCTATGACTCTGTGCTCTAGCGCTCTATGATTCTATATCTCTGTACTGTAGTGCTCTATGACTCTCTGCTGTAGTGCTCTATGACTATGACTCTGTGCTGTAGTGCTCTATGACTCTGTGCTGTACTGCTCTATGATTCTACGACTCTGTGCTGTAGTGCTCTATGACTCTATGACTCTGTGCTGTAGTGCTCTATCACTCTGTGCTGCAGTGCTCTATGACTCTATGACTCTGTGCTATAGTACTCTATAATTCTATGACTCTGTGCTGTAGTGCTCTATGACTCTGTGCTGTAGTGCTCTATGACTATGACTCTGTGCTGTAGTGCTCTATGACTCTGTGCTGTAGTGCTCTATCAGTCTGTGCTGCAGTGCTCTATGACTCTATGACTCTGTGCTATAGTACTCTATGATTCTATGACTCTGTGCTGTAGTGCTCTATGATTCTATGCCTCTGTGCTTTAGTGCTCTATGACTCTGTGCTGTAGTGCTCTATGAATCTATCCCTCTGTGCTGTATTGCTCTATGACTCTGTGCTGTAGTGCTCTATGGCTCTATGAATCTGTGCTGTAGTGCTCTATGACTCTGTACTGTTGTGCTCTATGCTTCTATGACTCTCTGCTGTAGTGCTCTATGACTCTATGCTGTAGTGCTCTATGACTCTGTGCTCTAGCGCTCTATGATTCTATAACTCTCTGCTGTAGTGCTCTATGACTCTGTGCTGTAGTGCTCTATGGCTCTATGACTCTGTGCTGTAATGCTCTATGGCTCTATGACTCTGTGCTGTTGTGCTCTATCACTCTATGACTCTGTGCTGTAGTGCTCTTTGGCTCTATGACTCTGTGCTGTAGTACTCTATGATTCTATGACACTGTGCTGTAGTGCTCTGTGTCTCTATGACTCTGTGCTGTAGTGCTCTATGACTCTGTGCTGCAGTGCGCTATGACTCTATGACTCTGTGCTATAGTTCTCTATGATACTATGACTCTGTGCAGTAGTGCTCTATGATTCTATGACTCTGTGCTGTAGTGCTCTATGACTCTAAGTCTGTGCTGTAGTGCTCTATGACTCTGTGCTGTAGTGCTCTATGATTCTACGACTCTGTGCTGTAGTGCTCTATGACTCTATGACTCTGTGCTGTAGTGCTCTATGATTCTATGACTCCGTGCTGTAGTGCTCTATGACTCTAAGTCTGTGCTGTAGTGCTCTATGACTCTGTGCTGTAGTGCTCTATGACTCTACGACTCTGTGCTGTAGTGCTCTATGACTCTATGACTCTGTGCTGTATTGCTCTATGACTCTGTGCTGTAGTGCTCTATGGCTCTATAACTCTGTGCTGTAGTGCTCTATGACTCTGTGCTGTTGTGCTCTATGATTCTATCACTCTCTGCTGTAGTGCTCTATCACTCTATGCTGTAGTGCTCTATGACTCTGTGCTCTACTGCTCTATGATTCTATGACCCTGTGCTGTAGTGCTCTATGACTCTGTGACACTGTGCTGTAGTGCTCTATCACTCCATGACTCTGTGCTGTAGTGGTCTATGACTCTATGACTCTGTGCTGTAGTGCTCTATGATTCTATGACTCTGTGCTGTAGTGCTCTATGAATCTGTGACTCTGTGCTATTGTACTCTATGATTCTATTACTCTGTGCTGTAGTGCTCTATGACTCTCTGCTGTAGTGCTCTATGACACTGTGCTGTAGTGCTCTATGACTCTATGACTCTGTGCTATAGTACTGTATGATTCTATGACTCTGTGCTGTAGTGCTCTATGACTCTGTGCTCTAGCGCTCTATGATTCTATAAGTCTCTGCTGTAGTGCTCTATGACTCTGTGCTGTAGTGCTCTATGTCTCTATGACTCTGTGCTGTTGTGCTCTATGACTCTGTGCTGTTGATCTCTATGACTCTATGACTCTGTGCTGTAATGCTCTATGACTCCAAGACTGTGCTGTAGTGCTCTATGACTCTGTGACTCTGTGCTATTGTATAATTCTATTACTCTGTGCTTTAGTGCTCTATCACTCTGTGCTGCAGTGATCTATGACTCTATGACTCTGTACTATAGTACTCTATGAATCTATGACTCTGTGCTGTATTGCTCTATGACTCTGTGCTGTAGTGCTCTATGGCTCTATGAATCTGTGCTGTAGTGCTCTATGACTCTGTACTGTTGTGCTCTATGCTTCTATGACTCTCTGCTGTAGTGCTCTATGACTCTATGCTGTAGTGCTCTATGACTCTGTGCTCTAGCGCTCTATGATTCTATAACTCTCTGCTGTAGTGCTCTATGACTCTGTGCTGCAGTGCTCTATGGCTCTATGACTCTGTGCTGTAGTGCTCTATGACACTGTGCTGTTGTGCTCTATGACTCTATGACTCTGTGCTATAGTACTCTATGATTCTATGACTCTGTGCTGTACTGCTCTATGATTCTACGACTCTGTGCTGTAGTGCTCTATGACTCTATGACTCTGTGCTGTAGTGCTCTATGACTCTGTGCTGCTGTGCTCTATGATTCTATCACTCTCTGCTGTAGTGCTCTATGACTCTATGCTGTGGTGCTCTATGACTCTATGACTCTGTGCTGTAGTGCTCTATGACTCCAAGACTGTGCTGTAGTGCTCTATGAATCTGTGACTCTGTGCTATTGTACTCTATGATTCTATTACTCTGTGCTGTAGTGCTCTATGACTCTCTGCTGTAGTGCTCTATGACACTGTGCTGTAGTGCTCTATGACTCTATGACTCTGTGCTATAGTACTCTATGATTCTATGACTCTGTGCTGTAGTGCTCTATGACTCTGTGCTCTAGCGCTCTATGATTCTATAAGTCTCTGCTGTAGTGCTCTATGACTCTGTGCTGTAGTGCTCTATGTCTCTATGACTCTGTGCTGTTGATCTCTATGACTCTATGACTCTGTGCTGTAATGCTCTATGACTCCAAGACTGTGCTGTAGTGCTCTATGACTCTGTGACTCTGTGCTATTGTACTCTATAATTCTATTACTCTGTGCTGTAGTGCTCTATCACTCTGTGCTGCAGTGATCTATGACTCTATGACTCTGTGCTATAGTACTCTATGATTCTATGACTTTGTGCTGTAGTGCTCTATGATTCTATGACTCTGTGCTGTAGTGCTCTATGACTCTGTGCTGTAGCTCTCTATGAATCTATGACTCTGTGCTGTATTGCTCTATGACTCTGTGCTGTAGTGCTCTATGGCTCTATGAATCTGTGCTGTAGTGCTCTATGACTCTGTACTGTTGTGCTCTATGCTTCTATGACTCTCTGCTGTAGTGCTCTATGACTCTATGCTGTAGTGTTCTATGACTCTGTGCTCTAGCGCTCTATGATTCTATAACTCTCTGCTGTAGTGCTCTATGACTCTGTGCTGCAGTGCTCTATGGCTCTATGACTCTGTGCTGTAGTGCTCTATGACACTGTGCTGTTGTGCTCTATGACTCTATGACTCTGTGCTATAGTACTCTATGATTCTATGACTCTGTGCTGTACTGCTCTATGATTCTATGACTCTGTGCTGTAGTGCTCCATGACTCTGTGCTTTAGGGCTCTATGATTCTACGGCTCTGTGCTGTAGTGCTTTATGACTCTATGACTCTGAGCTGTATTGCTCTATGACTCTGTGCTGTAGTGCTCTATGACTCTGTGCTCTAGCGCTCTATGATTCTATAACTCTGTGCTGTAGTGCTCTATGTCTATGACTCTGTGCTGTAGTGCTCTATGACTCTGTGCCGTTGTGCTCTATGACTCTGTGCTGTTGTGCTCTATGACTCTATGACTCTGTGCTGTAATGCTCTATGACTCCAAGACTGTGCCGTAGTGCTCTATGACTCTGTGACTCTGTGCTGTAGTGCTCTCTGACTCTGTGACTCTGTGCTGTAGTGCTCTATGTCTCTATGACTCTCTGCTGCAGTGCTCTATGACTCTATGACTCTGTGCTGTAGTGCTCTCTGACTCTGTACTGTAGTGCTCTATGGTCCTATCACTCTGTGCTGTAGTGCTCTATGATTCTGTGCTGTAGTGTTCTGTGACTCTGTGCTGTAGTGCTCTATCACTCTATGACACTGTGCTGTAGTGCTCTATGTCTCTATGACTCTGTGCTGTAGTGCTCTATGACTCCAAGACTGTGCTGTAGTGCTCTATGAATCTGTGACTCTGTGCTATTGTACTCTATGATTCTATTACTCTGTGCTGTCGTGCTCTATGACTCTGTGCTGTAGTGATCTATGACACTGTGCTGTAGTGCTCTATGACTCTATGAGTCTGTGCTATAGTACTCTATGATTCTATGACTCTGTGCTGTACTGCTCTATGATTCTATGACTCTGTGCTGTAGTGCTCTATGACTCTGTGCTTTAGGGCTCTATGATTCTACGACTCTGTGCTGTAGTGCTTTATGACTCTATGACTCTGTGCTGTGTTGCTCTATGACTCTGTGCTGTAGTGCTCTATGACTCTGTGCTCTAGCGCTCTATGATTCTATAACTCTGTGCTGTAGTGCTCTATGACTCTGTGCTGTAGTGCTCTATGACTATGACTCTGTGCTGTAGTCCTCTATGACTCTGTGCTGTTGTGCTCTATGACTCTGTGCTGTTGTGCTCTATGACTCTATGACTCTGTGCTGTAATGCTCTATGACTCCAAGACTGTGCTGTAGTGCTCTATGACTCTGTGACTCTGTGCTGTAGTGCTCTCTGACTCTGTGACTCTGTGCTGTAGTGCTCTATGTCTCTATGACTCTCTGCTGTAGTGCTCTATGACTCTATGACTCTGTGCTGTAGTGCTCTCTGACTCTGTACTGTAGTGCTCTATGGTCCTATCACTCTGTGCTGTAGTGCTCTATGACTCTGTGCTGTAGTGCTCTATGTCTCTGTGACTCTGTGCTGTAGTGCTCTATGTCTCTATGACTCTCTGCTGTAGTGCTCTATGACTCTATGACTCTGTGCTGTAGTGCTCTCTGACTCTGTACTGTAGTGCTCTATGGTCCTATCACTCTGTGCTGTAGTGCTCTATGACTCTGTGCTGTAGTGTTCTGGGACTCTGTGCTGTAGTGCTCTATGACTCTGTGCTGTAGTGCTCTATGACTCTGTGCTGTAGTGTTCTGTGACTCTGTGCTGTAGTGCTCTATGACTCTATGAATCTGTGCTGTAGTGCTCTATCACTCTATGACACTGTGCTGTAGTGCTCTATCTCTCTATGACTCTGTGCTGTAGTGCTCTATGACTATGCTGTAGTGCTCTATGACTCTATGACTCTATGCTGTAGTGCTCTATGACTCCAAAACTGTGTGTAGTGCTCTATCACTCTATGACACTGTGCTGTAGTGCTCTGTGTCTCTATGACTCTGTGCTGTAGTGCTCTATGACTGTGCTGTAGTGCTCTATGACTCTATGACTCTATGCTGTAGTGCTCTATCACTCCAAGACTATGCTGTAGTGCTCTATGACTCTGTGACTCTGTGCTATTGCACTCTATGATTCTATTACTCTGTGCTGTAGTGCTCTATGACTCTGTGCTGCAGTGCGCTATGACTCTATGACTCTGTGCTATAGTACTCTATGATTCTATGACTCTGTGCTGTAGTGCTCTATGACTCTGTGCTGTAGTGCTCTATGACTCTGTGCTGTATTGCTCTATGACTGTGATGTAGTGCTCTATGACTGTATGACTCTGTGCTGTAGTTCTCTCTGACTCTATAACGTAGTGCTCTATGATCCTATGACTCTGTACAGCAGTGCCCTTCGACTCTGTGACTCCGTGCTGTAGTGCTCTGTGTCTCTTTGACTCTGTGCTGCAGTGCTCTATGATTCTATGACTCTGTGCTGTAGTGCTCTATGACTCTGTGCTGTAGTGTTCTGTGACTCTGTGCTGTAGTGCTCTATGACTCTATGACTCTGTGCTGTAATGCTCTATGGTCCTATCACTCTGTGCTGTAGTGCTCTATGACTCTGTGCTGTAGTGTTCTGGGACTCTGTGCTGTAGTGCTCTATGACTCTGTGCTGTAGTGCTCTATGACTCTGTGCTGTAGTGTTCTGTGACTCTGTGCTGTAGTGCTCTATGACTCTATGAATCTGTGCTGTAGTGCTCTATCACTCTATGACACTGTGCTGTAGTGCTCTATCTCTCTATGACTCTGTGCTGTAGTGCTCTATGACTATGCTTTAGTGCTCTATGAATCTATGACTCTATGCTGTATTGCTCTATGACTGTGATGTAGTGCTCTATGACTGTATGACTCTGTGCTGTAGTTCTCTCTGACTCTATACTGTAGTGCTCTATGATCCTATCACTCTGTACAGCAGTGCTCTTTCACTCTATGACTCTGTGCTGTAGTGCTCTATGACTCTGTGCTGTAGTGTTCTGTGACTCTGTGCTGTAGTGCTCTATAACTCTATGACTCTGTGCTGTAATGCTCTATGACTCTATCACTCGGTGCTGTAGTGCTCTTTGGCTCTATGACTCTATGCTGTAGTGCTCTATGACTCCAAGACTGTGTGTAGTGCTCTATCACTCTATGACACTGTGCTGTAGTGCTCTATGTCTCTATGACTCTGTGCTGTAGTGCTCTATGACTATGCTTTAGTGCTCTATGAATCTATGACTCTATGCTGTATTGCTCTATGACTGTGATGTAGTGCTCTATGACTGTATGACTCTGTGCTGTAGTTCTCTCTGACTCTATACTGTAGTGCTCTATGATCCTATCACTCTGTACAGCAGTGCTCTTTCACTCTATGACTCTGTGCTGTAGTGCTCTATGACTCTGTGCTGTAGTGTTCTGTGACTCTGTGCTGTAGTGCTCTATAACTCTATGACTCTGTGCTGTAATGCTCTATGACTCTATCACTCGGTGCTGTAGTGCTCTTTGGCTCTATGACTCTGTGCTGTAGTGCTCCCTGATTCTATGACTCTCTGCCGTAGTGCTCTATGACTCTGTGCGATAGTGCTCTATGACTCTATGACTCTGTGCTGCAGTGCTCTATGATGCTATGACAGTTCTATAGTGCTCTATCACTCTATGACTCTGTGCTGTAGTGCTCTATAACTCTATGACTCTGTGCTGTAGTGCTCTATGACTCTGTGCTGTACTGCTCTATGACTCTGTGCTTTCGTGCTCTTTGACTCTGTGACTCTGTGCTGTAGTGCTCCATGTCTCTTTGACTCTGTGCTGTAGTGCTCTATGTCTCTGTGACTCTGTGCTATAGTGCTCTATGTCTCTGTGACTCTCTGCTGTACTGCTCTGTGACTCTATGACTCTGTGCTGTAGTGCTCTCTGACTCTGTACTGTAGTGCTCTATGATCCTATCACTCTGTGCTGTAGTGTTCTGTGACTCTGTGCTGTAGTGCTCTATGACTCTATGAATCTGTGCTGTAGTGCTCTATCACTCTATGACACTGTGCTGTAGTGCTCTATGTCTCTGTGACTCTGTGCTGTACTTCTCTATGACTATGCTGTAGTGCTCTATGACTCTATGACTCTATGCTGTAGTGCTCTATGACTCCAAGACTGTGTGTAGTGCTCTATCACTCTATGACACTGTGCTGTAGTGCTCTATGTCTCTATGACTCTGTACTGTAGTGCTCTATGACTATGCTGTAGTGCTCTATGACTCTATGACTCTATGCTGTAGTGCTCTTTGACTCCAAGACTGTGCTGTAGTGCTCTATGACTCTGTGACTCTGTGTTATTGTACTCTATGATTCTATTACTCTGTGCTGTAGTGCTCTATGACTCTGTGCAGCAGTGCTCTATCATTCTAAGACTCTCTGCCGTAGTGCTCTATGACTGTGCGATAGTGCTCTATGACTCTATGACTCTGTGCTGTAGTGCTCTATAACTCTATGACTCTGTGCTGTAGTGCTCGATGATTCTGTGCTGTAGTGCTCTATGACTCTGTGCTGTAGTGCTCTATGAGTCGGTGCTTTAGTGCTCTTTGACTCTGTGACTCTGTGCTGTAGTGCTCCATGTCTCTTTGACTCTGTGCTGTAGTGCTCTATGATTCTACGCCTCTGTGCTGTAGTGCTCTATGACTCTGTGACTCTGTGCTGTAGTGCTCTATGACTATGCTGTAGTGCTCTATGACTCTATGACTCTATGCTGTAGTGCTCTATGACTCCAAGACTGTGCTGTAGTGGTCTATGACTCTGTGACTCTGTGCTATTGTACTCTATGATTCTATTACTCTGTGCTGTAGTGCTCTATGACTCTGTGCTGCAGTGCTCTATGACTCTATGACTCTGTGCTACAGTGCTCTATAATTCGATGACTCTGTGCTGTAGAGCTCTATGACTCCAAGACTGTGCTGTAGTGCTCTATGACTCTGTGCTGTAGTGCTCTAAGACTCTGTGCTGTAGTCCTCTATGACTGTATGACTCTGTGCTGTAGTTCTCTCTGACTCTATACTGTAGTGCTCTATGATCCTATGACTCTGTACTGTAGTGCTCTTTGACTCTGTGACTCCGTGCTGTAGTGCTCTGTGTCTCTTTGACTCTGTGCTGTAGTGCTCCATGTCTCTTTGACTCTGTGCTGTAGTGCTCTATGACTCTGTGACTCTGTGCTATTGTACTCTATGATTCTATTACTCTGTGCTGTAGTGCTCTATGACTCTGTGCTGCAGTGCTCTATGACTCTATGACTCTGCGCTATAGTGCTCTATGATTCTATGACTCTGTGCTGTAGTGCTCTATGACTCCAAGACTGTGCTGTAGTGCTCTATGACTCTGCTGTGGTGCTCTACGACTCTATGACTCTGTGCTGTAGTGCTCTATGACTCTGTGCTGTAATGCTCTATTACTCTATGACTCTGTGCTCTAGTGCTCTGTGAGTCTATGACTCTGTGCTGTAGTGCTCTATGACTCCAAAACTGTGTGTAGTGCTCTATCACTCTATGACACTGTGCTGTAGTGCTCTGTGTCTCTATGACTCTGTGCTGTAGTGCTCTATGACTGTGCTGTAGTGCTCTATGACTCTATGACTCTATGCTGTAGTGCTCTATCACTCCAAGACTATGCTGTAGTGCTCTATGACTCTGTGACTCTGTGCTATTGCACTCTATGATTCTATTACTCTGTGCTGTAGTGCTCTATGACTCTGTGCTGCAGTACGCTATGACTCTATGACTCTGTGCTATAGTACTCTATGATTCTATGACTCTGTGCTGTAGTGCTCTATGACTCTGTGCTGTAGTGCTCTATGACTCTGTGCTGTATTGCTCTATGACTGTGATGTAGTGCTCTATGACTGTATGACTCTGTGCTGTAGTTCTCTCTGACTCTATAACGTAGTGCTCTATGATCCTATGACTCTGTACAGCAGTGCCCTTCGACTCTGTGACTCCGTGCTGTAGTGCTCTGTGTCTCTTTGACTCTGTGCTGCAGTGCTCTATGATTCTATGACTCTGTGCTGTAGTGCTCTATGACTCTGTGCTGTAGTGTTCTGTGACTCTGTGCTGTAGTGCTCTATGACTCTATGACTCTGTGCTGTAATGCTCTATGGTCCTATCACTCTGTGCTGTAGTGCTCTATGACTCTGTGCTGTAGTGTTGTTGGGACTCTGTGCTGTAGTGCTCTATGACTCTGTGCTGTAGTGCTCTATGACTCTGTGCTGTAGTGTTCTGTGACTCTGTGCTGTAGTGCTCTATGACTCTATGAATCTGTGCTGTAGTGCTCTATCACTCTATGACACTGTGCTGTAGTTCTCTATCTCTCTATGACTCTGTGCTGTAGTTCTCTCTGACTCTATACTGTAGTGCTCTATGATCCTATCACTCTGTACAGCAGTGCTCTTTCACTCTATGACTCTGTGCTGTAGTGCTCTATGACTCTGTGCTGTAGTGTTCTGTGACTCTGTGCTGTAGTGCTCTATAACTCTATGACTCTGTGCTGTAATGCTCTATGACTCTATCACTCGGTGCTGTAGTGCTCTTTGGCTCTATGACTCTGTGCTGTAGTGCTCCCTGATTCTATGACTCTCTGCCGTAGTGCTCTATGACTCTGTGCGATAGTGCTCTATGACTCTATGACTCTGTGCTGCAGTGCTCTATGATGCTATGACAGTTCTATAGTGCTCTATCACTCTATGACTCTGTGCTGTAGTGCTCTATAACTCTATGACTCTGTGCTGTAGTGCTCTATGACTCTGTGCTGTACTGCTCTATGACTCTGTGCTTTCGTGCTCTTTGACTCTGTGACTCTGTGCTGTAGTGCTCCATGTCTCTTTGACTCTGTGCTGTAGTGCTCTATGTCTCTGTGACTCTGTGCTATAGTGCTCTATGTCTCTGTGACTCTCTGCTGTACTGCTCTGTGACTGTATGACTCTGTGCTGTAGTGCTCTCTGACTCTGTACTGTAGTGCTCTATGATCCTATCACTCTGTGCTGTAGTGTTCTGTGACTCTGTGCTGTAGTGCTCTATGACTCTATGAATCTGTGCTGTAGTGCTCTATCACTCTATGACACTGTGCTGTAGTGCTCTATGTCTCTGTGACTCTGTGCTGTACTTCTCTATGACTATGCTGTAGTGCTCTATGACTCTATGACTCTATGCTGTAGTGCTCTATGACTCCAAGACTGTGTGTAGTGCTCTATCACTCTATGACACTGTGCTGTAGTGCTCTATGTCTCTATGACTCTGTACTGTAGTGCTCTATGACTATGCTGTAGTGCTCTATGACTCTATGACTCTATGCTGTAGTGCTCTTTGACTCCAAGACTGTGCTGTAGTGCTCTATGACTCTGTGACTCTGTGTTATTGTACTCTATGATTCTATTACTCTGTGCTGTAGTGCTCTATGACTCTGTGCAGCAGTGCTCTATCATTCTAAGACTCTCTGCCGTAGTGCTCTATGACTGTGCGATAGTGCTCTATGACTCTATGACTCTGTGCTGTAGTGCTCTATAACTCTATGACTCTGTGCTGTAGTGCTCGATGATTCTGTGATGTAGTGCTCTATGACTCTGTGCTGTAGTGCTCTATGAGTCGGTGCTTTAGTGCTCTTTGACTCTGTGACTCTGTGCTGTAGTGCTCCATGTCTCTTTGACTCTGTGCTGTAGTGCTCTATGATTCTACGCCTCTGTGCTGTCGTGCTCTATGACTCTGTGACTCTGTGCTGTAGTGCTCTATGACTATGCTGTAGTGCTCTATGACTCTATGACTCTATGCTGTAGTGCTCTATGACTCCAAGACTGTGCTGTAGTGGTCTATGACTCTGTGACTCTGTGCTATTGTACTCTATGATTCTATTACTCTGTGCTGTAGTGCTCTATGACTCTGTGCTGCAGTGCTCTATGACTCTATGACTCTGTGCTACAGTGCTCTATAATTCGATGACTCTGTGCTGTAGAGCTCTATGACTCCAAGACTGTGCTGTAGTGCTCTATGACTCTGTGCTGTAGTGCTCTCAGACTCTGTGCTGTAGTCCTCTATGACTGTATGACTCTGTGCTGTAGTTCTCTCTGACTCTATACTGTAGTGCTCTATGATCCTATGACTCTGTACTGTAGTGCTCTTTGACTCTGTGACTCCGTGCTGTAGTGCTCTGTGTCTCTTTGACTCTGTGCTGTAGTGCTCTATAACTCTATGACTCTGTGCTGTAGTGCTCTATGACTCTGTGCTGTACTGCTCTATGACTCTGTGCTTTCGTGCTCTTTGACTCTGTGACTCTGTGCTGTAGTGCTCCATGTCTCTTTGACTCTGTGCTGTAGTGCTCTATGTCTCTGTGACTCTGTGCTATAGTGCTCTATGTCTCTGTGACTCTCTGCTGTACTGCTCTGTGACTCTATGACTCTGTGCTGTAGTGCTCTCTGACTCTGTACTGTAGTGCTCTATGATCCTATCACTCTGTGCTGTAGTGTTCTGTGACTCTGTGCTGTAGTGCTCTATGACTCTATGAATCTGTGCTGTAGTGCTCTATCACTCTATGACACTGTGCTGTAGTGCTCTATGTCTCTGTGACTCTGTGCTGTACTTCTCTATGACTATGCTGTAGTGCTCTATGACTCTATGACTCTATGCTGTAGTGCTCTATGACTCCAAGACTGTGTGTAGTGCTCTATCACTCTATGACACTGTGCTGTAGTGCTCTATGTCTCTATGACTCTGTACTGTAGTGCTCTATGACTATGCTGTAGTGCTCTATGACTCTATGACTCTATGCTGTAGTGCTCTTTGACTCCAAGACTGTGCTGTAGTGCTCTATGACTCTGTGACTCTGTGTTATTGTACTCTATGATTCTATTACTCTGTGCTGTAGTGCTCTATGACTCTGTGCAGCAGTGCTCTATCATTCTAAGACTCTCTGCCGTAGTGCTCTATGACTGTGCGATAGTGCTCTATGACTCTATGACTCTGTGCTGTAGTGCTCTATAACTCTATGACTCTGTGCTGTAGTGCTCGATGATTCTGTGATGTAGTGCTCTATGACTCTGTGCTGTAGTGCTCTATGAGTCGGTGCTTTAGTGCTCTTTGACTCTGTGACTCTGTGCTGTAGTGCTCCATGTCTCTTTGACTCTGTGCTGTAGTGCTCTATGATTCTACGCCTCTGTGCTGTCGTGCTCTATGACTCTGTGACTCTGTGCTGTAGTGCTCTATGACTATGCTGTAGTGCTCTATGACTCTATGACTCTATGCTGTAGTGCTCTATGACTCCAAGACTGTGCTGTAGTGGTCTATGACTCTGTGACTCTGTGCTATTGTACTCTATGATTCTATTACTCTGTGCTGTAGTGCTCTCAGACTCTGTGCTGTAGTCCTCTATGACTGTATGACTCTGTGCTGTAGTTCTCTCTGACTCTATACTGTAGTGCTCTATGATCCTATGACTCTGTACTGTAGTGCTCTTTGACTCTGTGACTCCGTGCTGTAGTGCTCTGTGTCTCTTTGACTCTGTGCTGTAGTGCTCCATGTCTCTTTGACTCTGTGCTGTAGTGCTCTATGACTCTGTGACTCTGTGCTATTGTACTCTATGATTCTATTACTCTGTGCTGTAGTGCTCTATGACTCTGTGCTGCAGTGCTCTATGACTCTGCTGTGGTGCTCTACGACTCTATGACTCTGTGCAGTAGTGCTCTATGACTCTGTGCTGTAATGCTCTATTACTCTATGACTCTGTGCTCTAGTGCTCTGTGAGTCTATGACTCTGTGCTGTAGTGCTCTGTGACTCTATGAGTCTGTGCTGTAGTGCTCTATGACTATGCTTTAGTGCTCTATGACTCTATGCCTCTATGCTGTAGTGCTCTATGTCTATTTGACCCTGTGCTGTAGTGCTCTATGTCTCTATGACTCTGTGCTGTAGTGCTCTATGACTATGCTTTAGTGCTCTATGACTCTATGACTCTATGCTGTAGTGCTCTATGACTCCAGGACTGTGCTGTAGTGCTCTATGACTCTGTGCTGCACTGCTCTGTGACTCTATGACTCTGTGCTATAGTACTCTATGATTCTATGACTCTGTGTTGTAGTGCTCTAAGATTCTATGACTCTATGCTGTAGTGCTCTATGACACTGTACTGTGGTGCTCCATGATCATATCACTCTGTGCTGTAGTGCTCTATGACTCTGTGCTGTAGTGTTCTGTGACTCTGTGCTGTAGTGCTCTATGACTCGATGACTCTGTGCTGTAGTGCTCTCTCACTCTATGACACTGTGCTGTAGTGCTCTATGTCTCTATGACTCTTTGCTGTAGTCCTCTATGACTATGCTGTAGTGCTCTATGACTCTATGACTCTATGCTGTAGTGCTCTATGAATCCAAGACTGTGCTGTAGTGCTCTATGACTCTGTGTCTCTGTGCTATTGTACTCTATGATTCTATTACTCTGTGATGTAGTGCTCTATGACTCTGTGCTGCAGTGCTCTATGACTCTATGACTCTGTGCTATAGTTCTCTATGATACTATGACTCTGTGCTGTAGTGCTCTATGATTCTATGACTCTGTGCTGTAGTGCTCTATGATTCTACGACTCTGTGCTGTAGTGCTCTATGACTCTATGACTCTGTGCTGTATTGCTCTATGACTCTGTGCTGTAGTGCTCTATGGCTCTATAACTCTGTGCTGTAGTGCTCTATGACTCTGTGCTGTTGTGCTCTATGATTCTATCACTCTCTGCTGTAGTGCTCTATGACTCTATGCTGTAGTGCTCTATGACTCTGTGCTCTACTGCTCTATGATTCTATGA